>NW_006799941.1:2646747-2684030 GCF_000485575.1 Poecilia formosa
TTATTATTATTATTAAAAACATTTATATAATAATAAAAAACAGATACTGCTCATATACTGGTGGGTGCTGTTTTAAATATAAAAATGCAACTATGTAACAAGAGTTTTTACTTTTTTCTTTCCACTTTAAATATACTGCTTTGTGAATAAAGTGCATGTGGAAAGTGCAATATTTTACCATAAGTGATGGCATCATTTCTCCTGTTTGAGCTGAGAATAATCAGAATCAATTGCTTATTGCATGCTGGTCCCAATATGTAATCTTAACAGTCAAGGTGGCAGCAGGTATCACTACCTGTGTTGTTGTAATTAATCATTCAGCTAAAAGCTTTGCAGAATGTAATAGGTTACACATATGATAAAACATGCTTGGTGAAACTTCATATTTAAATACAAAGTGCAGGAGCGCTGAACCATATATTAAAGCAACAAGAGAGAAATGTATTAACATCTATTTCTTACTTTCACAATTCAGAAGTTTACATTTACTGCCTTCTATTTAGTTTTGTGATTTGGGTAAAGCGTTTTGGGGTATTTGTTTACATCCAAGCTCTGAGCTTTTTCTTCAATATTGATGTTGTTTCTTCATGAAGCCGTCTATTTTACTCGTTCCTCCTGCTGTAAAACATCCACGCAGCATTTCTGAATTCCAAATCTGTCATTTCCAGCTGAATTGATTCTTCTCAGTGAGATTTTCCAAGCGTTTGTCATTCAATAAAAGCGTCATCCACCTGCCTGATCTTAGATACTCACTCAAGCTGCTGCAGCTGTTTTGTGCACTTAGAAAAACAGCCACACCTGCAACGTCTGAGTGCCTGTTCGTCTGCTGCACACCTACATCACTAAAAAGAAATATTGCAAACTTGTACCATGAGAACTGATGTAGTAAGTAACTTCCCCCTCCCAGATGAATCAGCACCCTTGTCATGCTCACAAAGCTGGACTGTCAGTGGGCTTTCATACTGATATTGTTAGTATGCAGACCATCAGACAGTGCCTATAGACATGGAAATGAGGTGGTGAGTTAGAGGGTAAGAAAGAGAGAGATGGAGTAGGCTGTGTTGGCATGGACTGGCCTCCATCCAGCGAACACACATGCACACCCACACACACACACTGTCAAACAAACATTGACCAAGGAATCATCCAGGGTTTGTGCACACATTTGGATATTACTCAGATGTACGGCTTTATTCGCACAGCTTGTCGACTCCGACAGCACTGTCAGGTCAACTTAAGGCCACCACAGGCCTTTGCTTCAAAAACAGCCTGGAGGGTGTGACCACACACACCAGGAAGTGAAACAAATTTGCCCAAATACTCAAGGGGTATTAGGACTTTGTTATTGTTTCCTACCTGAAAAGAGTCTAACTGTTTATTCAGAGATTGAGAGTTTGGGGATTTGTATTATCAGTTGCTTCCACAATGAACACATTTTATTGTTTACAAAGATTTTGAAGACATTGTCCTTATAACTTTTAGATCCGATCTTTTTATCTCTTACAACGTAGTCTGACCTGTCCTTTTTACATTTGACAACAATGAGGAAAACATCACTGAGATGAGATGATGAGTTTCTTTTTTGATATGTTGTCTGCAAATACGACACATTTTTGTGTTTAATTCGCTTCCATTCTTAAGCAATTCAGAGGTTGTTGTTAAGTGGTTTAAACAAAAGACTATTAAAGATTGCTATGTTAATGATTTAAGTGAAAAATAAATAAACAAAAAAAAACAGCTTATGTCCAGAGAACATCTTTGCAGATGAAAGCAGATGACAAAAGGGTGCAATTTAAATAAACTAAAGCACAAAAACCATTTTCTTTTCTCAAACAGAGATGCTCTTAATGCCTGAAACTAAATTTCTACTTGTTTCTTTGAAGTTCAAGTTAACATTAGAACTGCAGCACAGCTAACTGCCATCGGTAGATAGAAAAGCAGAATTTTCAATCTATTACAAACTATTGATTCAAAGTACAAGGAATCTGTCATGTCCCAGTTGCAGTGTTATTAGTTGTATAGTAGCGGTGCTCATGTGTGATATACATAGAGAGAGAGCTGCAACGTCCAACTGCAAACAAATTGTTTGCCAAACTATTTGTGGCAACCCGATCTGCAATTTGAACAAATTCAACTCTGATGTGACATCATTCACAGATGCAAGCTCTAACAAAAATGAGCGCAGCATAAATTGAGGAGTGCAGCAAGATTAATAAAGTTCATCACCAACAAGCATGAAAAGTCCAAATTTAAATTACTGAAGAAACAGTTTCTCTGCTCTGATGGAATCTAGATGAATAAAAAAAAGAGGGAATTCAAGGCTGAAAAATAACACATAACATCCAAGAATCAAAAGCAAAACAGCCAGTATCAGTTTGCATTTCCAACTTGAAAAAACTTAGTTTATTTTCTCCTTTACTTTGTGCTATATTGTTCCAGTTTTATCTTCAAGCTAAGCTAACTCTATACTCTTATCCAATGGCCTCTTCACCTCAAACTCAACAAAAACAGGAATTTTAACTTTGAAAAACGTTCAGTGTTTCATGTCCAACTGGAACTTCAAGCAGCATTTTTCATAGTATCATTTCAAATGTATTACCATTATTGAAGTGATTGCAAAACAACAAATCATACTTTTGCTTAACAGTGATTTATCTGCCTTAAAATCACATGTCATGTTTAGTTTCGTATATCGAACAAAACTGAGAAAAATTTGTAATTAGGTAAGTGATGTTTAAAAGATGGCAAAAAAATGTAGGACATTTTTTTACAATTTTGTGATACTTTGTGATTTATTTTAATTGTAAAGGATTACGCTTACTGAATATTTTGCTGTAGGGAAAATGAATTTAAAATAAATAGGCTGTATTATAGTTACCGTCAGATTGCTGTGATAGCTTTTGCCAGACTATTTGTTAGAGGGATTTTAGCTAGCTTAACTGTTTTATTTGAAAGGTCAAAGTAAGTTTTTGATGAATGATACATAGTTTAAAATGATTTTAACTATTAGTATTATTTATTATTTTACACTTATTTTGTAAAGCTGTCTAATTGTCTTCAAGTTGTTTTGGGTTTTGGATCGTTGATGATGAAACTTGTCCATAAGGCTGCAGATCGGATCAGTTCTGCTTCTTTAGATTCTTTGTCAGTAGCAAGCCTGCCTGGAAACACCGTCACTTTCAATTTAGAATAATTGTTCTTGGTGGACCTTCATCTCAGTTATGAAGGGCAAAACTGATGTGCAACATCCTGTCACGAAACAAATCCTCCCAAATGCTTCCATCACATCTCAATAACACAGGTTTAATTACGCTCAGCTTCCATTTCAATATAATTCATTCAGAAAAAAAACGTTCACCCTCTAAACCTGATGGAGATTTCAGAGAAATTAGAAATCAAGACTGAAAGAGATATTTCTTTCTTCTTTATCTGCTTGTTTTTTTCTCCCTGTTGGAGTTTAACCTTTGACAGAAGCACATACTCAAGCCTTCCACACTCTGGAGCCAAGTACTCAAATTCAAAGCAGAGTGTTAGTTTTGGCTTAAGCTTAGAGAAGGCGGAACAAAAAAGTGGGGGTGAGACTGGGCAGAGAGGCAGATGAATAGAAAGTTGGCTTGTTTATTTTAACGATTGAGGTTAAGGGTTGTTTTTATGGGATTCAGAGAAATAAAATGGAAAAATGCCACTTTTGAAGCCACGTAGTTCTTTTCACTTATTTTTTTCAGTTATTTTCACACAGTCTTATAAGTATATCATCCTGGTAGTATTTTAATTGCAGGTAAAATCTGACAAAGATTGCCTAAATGCTTCAGCTAAGCTGATTATCTATTGCCACGTTTGTTTTTGTTTTCTCTGTGAATTTGGCCTTTTCACCAGTTACAAATCAGACAAAGCTGATCAATGAGCAAAACAAACAAAAATCCTTCTTTTAAAAAGAATTGCTGTTTTATTTTGCTAATTTAATCTTGAATGTTGTATATTCGCTACATCATTGCAAGCAAAGGCAAGGTTTAACCATCTTTAGTTTACTATGAATTAACTCACCAATCTCAGCGCTGCAGAAGAGCTGCTGTGGATGTGACGGGTGGCAGCTACATCCCTCCACAACGTCCTCCAGGCCCGCACCAAGCAAAAGGAGCACCACCAGCCCCAGACATGCACTTCTCTCCTGGGACAAGGCCATGGTGGCTCTGGCTACCTCTTACTGTTCCACCACTTGATGAATGCTCTGCAGCCTCTTCTTGCCCCGTCGAGTTCCCTGGGAAGCAGGTCAGGCCGACAGTCGGCAGAGGGGGTGCGCGGCAGAGAAGACAGTGGGGTCGAAGAGATAAGAGGAGCTCTGGAGAGCTGGGACGCAGCTGTGGATAGAAATGTTTTCATAAGTTTAAAGTGCACCTCTGAATTCAAGCCTCAGCAAATAACTTGAGTTGAAAGCTACTGCTGCTCTCTTTTCTCTTCCTTCGCGCTCCCCCTCTCTGTAGACAACACACAGAGAGGCTCACAATAGCCCAATCCCCTCACACTCTGGCCTTGAATGCTGAGAGGGTCGCACACAGGGAGCCTCTTATGCGCTCAACAATTTAGGGACAGCCTCCTGAAATGCAGGAAAAAAAGCTGGCATCCTGTAACTTCTTCTTTTGCTCTCTTTTTGAAGCTCGTCATCTCCTCTGGACACTTTTACAAGGTCAAAATCATTCAAATCTCTTCTAGGTTTCTACCAAGGGTTAAATTATGAACAAAAAATATTCCGGAAGGAATGGAATCCTTCATATTTGTTTTTAATCCCAAGGATACTTGTTTTCTTCAAGAGATGAGTTGCATTAACTTGAACACAATCCTCATTCAGAATAGTTTTTATCCTTATGTTCAACTTCTTATGGAAAAAATACTATTATTGTCTACAAATATGTTTTACGTTTACTACTAATAAACATTCACAGCAAATATGAGTCTATTCAGTTTCACTTGTATGCCATCATACCCCAAAAAAATTTAAAAGTGTGTTTCAAGTACAGTATGTAATAAGGGAAAAACAATATTAAGAATGCCATTGTTTTCTCAGAAAAACAATTTTAATTGACTTAGTGACATGAAATATAAACCAGATATCAGAAACAACTCAAGTAATTCAAAAGAAATTAATACATAAGTAATGTATTAATTACATTACTTATGTAATTAATACAGGACACTTATTAAGTGGAATAAGTGGAATTGCACAGATCACATGAATTGCACAGGTTTGATTTTAACTCATTGCATGGCTTTTTCTTCAGCAGTGGAGTTTTGTGCAGTAAACAAACATGGAGGTTATTGTGGATGAGTGTAGGATTACTTGCATTGCAGTCAACATTTGGTTGGCGGTCCGTTTAATAGCCACATTAAAAACATATTTAATGAAAAATGTTTTGAGATGTTTGATACTTATTTGCTCCACTGTTTCGTCGTTCCTTTCTTGAGCTTCCTGTTTGCTCCTTGGCTTCAGAGGAAAATGATTTTATCTAAAAGATGTTGACTGGAAGAACCTTTTAAAGATCTAAAGTCAAAAAATTACAGACAATCTGTAAACATATCTTTTTCCTTGGATTTTTCCACTGTTTGCTTGGGGGTTTGGGGAAGCATTTGTCACTTTCTGTGATTCAGTTTCACTCATACTTTACTTTATCTTTTGTATTACAGATTACAACACCAAGTTTCCCAGTAGTGGTGAAGATCGGACATGCCCACTCTGGAATGGGAAAGGTACGGAAATATTGAATCTTGCATTATTTGTTTTTGAATCGGGCAGACATACAAGAAACAACATGCAAGAGTTTTCGCAATTATGCTTTAATAACTTAAGTCAAAACTGAAAAAGAAAGAGCAGACAGAAAGTTAAAGACACATTGTCTAGAATAATGTAAAACTACACCTAAACCCACATATTTTCAGTATTTCTGAAACATGAATACTTACATTTACTCTTTATTTTTATTTTTTTCTTGTCTTTCCTGCTACTAGGCAACCTTGCATTGTTTTCCTCTTAGTCATCTCTAATATTGACTCATCACTATGTTTTTTTTCTGTTTTCTAACAGGAAGAGCTCTTTATCAAACATTTTTTTCCTGATGAGCCGCTTAATCTGACACAGAATTTCTGTCACTGTTTAGATTAGCTCCAAAATGTTTCCATTAACTGAGAAAAGTGGAAACAAACACTGTATTTACCTTTTCTGTCTTCCTTTATTCTAAGGAGTGCTTCGGCAGCAATGCCTAAACCAGGGTGCTTGTAATATAAATAGTAATTCTCTTGAACATGCAATTTCAGATGAACAGACCAAGCTCTTTACCATACTTTATTAAAGATGACTTCTACTTTTATTAAACCTATAAATTTATTTAATCATTTTAATCATAAGATAACAAATAACTTCCTATGGGTTGAAATAACCTATAGGATCAGCTAGAATCAGCTAAATCAATCTGGCCTCTATAGTCTAGTGCTATTCTGTAGGATTTGTAAAAGAGAACTGAATTTAAGCATGACTGAATATTACATTCACAAACATATGTGTACAATAAAAAGTGAATTATATTGGCTGGATTATGTCATCTTTAAAACATGTTTAAGGGAGTGGAGGTTTTGGAGTTTATATGACAAGGTTTAGCATGTAAATAAACTTTTCTGCATCCCGTGTCATTTATCTACAGGTAAAGGTGGACAACGTTAGTGATTTCCAAGACATTGCGAGTGTGGTGGCCATCACTCAGACCTACTGCACTACAGAGCCATTTGTAGATGCCAAGTACGACATCAGGGTCCAAAAAATTGGAGCTGACTACAAAGCTTACATGTGAGTCTGTCGCTTTGTTCGGTGTTTGTACAATTCTGTCTGACCTCTGCAGGTCTGTGTCCAGAACAATCCAGAGAACACTGTGATCTCTTCTGAGAGAACAATTGAAAGCCTTCAGTTCAAGGGATGCGGTTCAGTTATGTTATGTAAAAGAAAAAAAAAAAAAAAAAAAAAGGAATAAGCAATGTGCTTTCTTTTGTAAAATTCCTGCAACATTTTGGAGCTCTATGTTAATTAATTGAAATTTCCAAACTGAAAGCTTATGTTGATGCTAATTTAACACCCGATTTCCTCTACGTTTTCAGGCGAACATCCATCTCTGGTAACTGGAAAAGCAACACCGGATCTGCCATGTTGGAACAAGTAGCCATGACTGACAAGTGAGCGGTGCTTCTGCGTTAGTGATGCTCCAGCTGGCCTGGGTGCTGCACACGTCGCTCCGGTTGTGTTACGTCACAGTTAGTCATACTGCGCTGAAGCAGGGGATTCATTCAGCTTTAAACCAGGTCACTCCTGGAAAAACACAGAGATGTTTGGAATTCACTTCATATTTATGATGCATTCATGTGCTTTTTTTTTTTTTGGCAGTGAATATATTCATTTAAGCAGTGATGCTATAGCAGCTAAAACCAATACTTAGCTGCTCTCCTGGAATTGAGGATTTATACTCCCTTTGAAACATGTATTTGAATTATTTTTTTCTTTTACATATAACTTAGCATTTATTGCTATAAAGATGCTATAATTCCTTATGAAATTTACAAGATTCAACAATTATTATTATGTCAATTTATTTAACACTTTATATGTCTGTGTTTACCAACCCTGCTTTGCAGATTTTAAACATTTCCCTGCTTTAACACACCTGATTCAGATGGTTGCTAATCAGCTATTGACTGAAATCAGGTGTGCTGAAGCAGGGGAACATCTAACACATGCAGGCTGGTGTGCCTAGGCTTTTACAGGTGGACTACAGTTGTTTAGTAAATCTGGATGCTTTCCAAAAAGTTAATTACCCCAATTAGTACAGTATCAATATCCTCTCGGTTAGTATTGATTTTATTTGACGACAGTTTGGTTGTGTTCAGTCTTCAAGACAGCAAAATCAGTCTAAAGCAAAAGATTGGCTGCTCAAGGTTTATTGTCAAGATGACAATAATGGCAACTGTTGCACTGGCAAATTGAGCTAAACCGATTAACAAGTCGATACTTCTATTGAGATGGTGCACAAGATGAAATCTTTTCTTAGTCAGCCAAAAGAACATAAAATCTGTCTTCATTCACATTTCTGCTTCTTGTGAAAAAAACATTCATCAATACTTTCCAAAGGCACAGAATGAGGGTTCTAGGTGTATTAATTAACACATTTTTATTTTCTGGCAGGTATAAATTGTGGGTCGACACCTGCTCAGAGATCTTTGGGGGTCTGGACATCTGTGCTGTTAAAGCCATCTGTGGTAAGGATGGCAATGACTACATTACCGAGGTGAGAATAAGTCTTTCAAATAAGCTTTCAGGTATAAAGGTGCCGACATTGCTTTAATGTGACAAATTAAATTTGTGTCCGCTCCCTCCTTTTTTTTGAGCAGCAAAATTTCACCACATTTTCATAAGAATGGTGTAACAAAACACAGCTTAATGTACTGATTGCAAGAGTTGCTAAGCCAACATTACTCTGCCCGTCCAGTGGCCTTAAAATTTATGCCTTAATTCAATCTAACCTTACACAACTTGCAGTATTTAATGCTAGCTAGATATTCTGTGCGTCCGTTTATTTAAAAACAGGTTTCTTCAATCTTTGTCAACAAACTATTCTGTCTGTATCACTCACCCTGCTTTTTTTGTCCTGTGCATTTTAGCGTATTGCTCTGATTTTGACTTGCTGTAACCACACTTTTTTTTAAATAAACCAATGTGGTCTCCTAATAATATTGTTTTATTAAAACAAACCATTTAGTGGTAACATCTCCATGTGGAAACTGTCGAAACTGCCAAACCCTAGGCGTCAGCTCTAAATGTAAAATAGTGAAGCACTAAAATGAAATTGGGGATTAAATGTGTGCAAGTTTTTTTGCAGCAGTTATTTGGGGTTTGACATAGACATTCAAAGAAAACCGGAGGATGTGATGGTATGACTGAACAACAATCTGGAGCTTTTAGGGTCAGACAGAGAACTACTGGGCAAACACAAGTTTGGAAAACAAAGAAGAGGCAGTGATGAAGAAAAACCACTGGCTTATGGTTGTAGTATGTTTGGCTGAAGACTCTAAAGGCTCATGTTTGCATCCTGAGGCTATACTAAGATGCACAGCTTAGGCAGGAGAATCTATTGACAGAAAAAGTGTTAGATGGACCCTCCATAATTCTTGTAACAAGAACAACCATTGCTAAAAGAAAGATGTAAAAAGTATTTAAATGGAGCAAAAATATGAGAGGTCAAATGTGGCCAAAATTTAAAGTTTTGGTCTATAACCAAAAATTGATGTGTGTTAGAAAAATAAAAAGGCAGATGACCTTGAAGACACAAATCCATTAAATATTATGGTGGCAGATTTTTTTTTTTTTTAACAGAGTGAGAAAAAACTTGTTGCATTTTATGGATAGATGTACGTATATAAACATAACTCAGTGCAGGGCAATCCTGGAAGAAAACTTTGTAGAGACTAAAAAGACTTAAAACTATGACCAAGGTCATAGCTTTAAATATATATAAACATATAACCCGATCTGCTGTGAAGTGATGGTTCAGATGAAAGCATATCCACATATCATAATGGTCCGGTCAAAGACCAGACCTACTGTAAATCCAACTGAGAATTGGGCTATTTTGCAATGAAAGTGGGTAAAGCTTTCAGTCTTTTGATGTTCAAATCTCCTAGAGACATACCCCAAAAGATTTCCAGCTATAATTGCAGCATAAGGTGGTTCCATAAATTTCAAATCGTTGGCATAATGAGTGACATAAATCTAAGTCAAAATACTTTGGGGTATGTGGTTGTAACAACAGATAATGTGCAAAGATTCAAGGGGTAGAAATATTTTTGAAAGCTACCTCAAGATGGGAAGAGCGACATAATGGTGTGTTAAGAATTAGCAGTTTTGAGCAACAGAACATCAGAAATTAGCTGGACAAATGTGAAGTTTAATTAAGATCCTTTTGGGACTTATAACTTAGCAGCCATTACGTTTTCAATGTGCAGTTCAGAAAGCGATAAGACAGAGTGTGCAGGACTCTAACTAAAGTGCTCAGACTAAGCTGCTTCTCCCTAAATGCAGTTTTGCAATTAGCATTGACTCACATAACAGTTTGGAGACCTCTGGCTGGCCATCCATGGAAAATGCTGAGTCATCTTTATGGTTGCTAGCTACTAAAAGCTTGACCAAAATGTAGCTTGTGATACAGAGAATATGCTTTGTAAAATTTGTGTTCATAGACGTTGTTAAATGAAATTCTAATTGAACATGGTACATTGCTAAAGCAGGAAAGCTTTAGCAGAAAGAGAGTTTTTGCATAATAAAGCTAAAAACTCAAAAGACTTCTTGGGAGTGATTCATTGAAAGGATAAAGTTATTTTGATGGGTCAGGCAGGTCAAGAGGAAAAATAACTATTGTTTCCAGAGTAGCTCTCCTTCATCTTCACATCCTCTTCACATCCCCCTTCTGCCCCAAACTCTTCCCCCAGAACAAACATGAGTTGCATAAAGGTCACCAATAGCAAGGCTTTAACTCCAGTTTGCTGGGTCAACTCTAAGGTCCATTAATCTTTCCTGTCTTACTTCTAACAGGGACTTTGATGCTTTTTTTATTTTTTTATTTTTTTACATTTTCAAAATAGTGAAACCAGATCCAACAGGAGCTTTGGTATGTCCAATTTCCTCTATGACAACTTGAAAGAGAACTCAATTAAAGGTCATTGAGGAGTTTTTCCTCAATGACCTTCAAAAAGTATTGCCAATACAGAGTTTGTTATTTTCTCCGAGAGTTGAAAAAATAGATTTGTTAGGAACTTGCTGGGAGGCTGGGAAAATAAGATGAAACAGCCCTGACATTACAATAGCAATTTTTGAAATAAAATATGGTATTTTTTTGATCTTGGGGAGTCACACAGAACATCTGCAGCCTATGATCATTGTATCCTGCTGTCCAGGTCGTGGGCTCATCTATGCAGCTGATCGGCGATCACCAGGCAGAGGATCGGCAGCTCATTTCTGAGGTGGTGCTGGCTAAGATGAACCAAGCTCTGACTACCAGGTCATCCAGTGCTTCCCGCTCGCCTGCTCGCTCTCCTCAAAGCCAGAAGCCGACAACTGTGCAGCCCCAGCAGGTGAATTGCGCTTTAACTTGAGTGGCTAATCTGTCAGAAAACATACAGTTTTGTTCAAGATATCAGAATCACTAACCTGACAAATCACAGTTTACTAGTAGAATTTATATTTCTACATGGTTAATAATTTTGCAGATATGCAAACTAGAGAAAGAGCAGAACCCACAGTCATGACATTCAGCCTGCTGATTTTGAGTAATTGAATTCCTAATTTAAGGGGAGTGTTTCAAATAATAGCAGTTAGGAGTTATTCATTCTGAGAAACGTAAGTGGCTCATGATTAAGGGTGAAGGCAGCCTTAAATGCTGGTTTAATTCAAAACTTGTTGTAAAATGGGTCTTTCCAGTCTTTGTTCAGAAGAAAAGCATACTTTGAATACAAAGTTGATTGGCGGAGAACGACTGCTCAGCTAAATTGAGCTCAAATGCTTTAAAATTTAAACCAAAACCAGGAACACGTCAAGAAAATACTATTTAAATGGATTGAAAAACTGCCAAAATGGCAAATTCTCAGACAATGATCACCAGTTTAAAGAAGGTCTACATATACCGGAGTACAGCAATGGAAGATAACTTTCTAAAATAGCATTGTTGAAAAAAAACTACATGACAAAGACACTAAACATCACATCACTGCAACGTTTTGACCCGTTCCTGCTCTACGACCCTTTAATAAAAGCAATGGTTAATTATCAGGCCTTTATAAACCTTAGCATTTTGAATCAGGCCTGTTGAAGCAGCGATACAGAACAGTGGCACTCGAGGACTGGTCCACTACACCCAAACACTGAATTCAAGTCATTATACACCATGGAGAATGGTGACCCAACCACCATTTTAAGGAGATGTATCCCTTAATACGGTCCAGGCGTATCATCAGTCATGTATTCACACTCTTTTGCCAATATTCAAGGAACATGGGCTGCTGCTATAAGTCAAAGAATAAATGTCGAAAAATAGGTGATACAACAAGACATCGACCCAAACACACCAGTAGACCAGCAGCATCTTGGTTCCACACCAACAAGATTAAGGTTATGGAGTGGCCAGCGAAATTCCTGGACCTTAATCTCATAAAAATCCTTTCAAATTGCATCGAAAATTCTGTATCAGTCAAAACCAAGGAATGAGGAAATATGTGGACTGAAATATCTGTTCACAGGTGACACAAATGGGTCAAGTCCAAAAAACCTACATGTAAAACAGTTCTCAGAAAAAATTGGTTATGCAACTAGATATTAGTTCAGTGATTCAAGGCACAGCTACATCAAGTATGTTTAGTTTGATAAGATATTTGTTTTCATAGAGAAATGGAGACAATTTCTCAACAGGCTCATGTTTCTTTTTCCTCACTTTCTGTGGGCTGGTAACAGATTTCATAAATATTTTCATTGCAGTGTTCCCAAATGCATTTGCAAGTTAAGCAATAAAGCTAAATGAGAATTTTAGGCTATGCTCAATTTTTTTAAACACATTAATATTTTGAGCAAAACTGCGCATCAGCGTAGCTGCTGTGCAAATGAAAATAACATAGAAACTCTTACATAAAGCCTGGATTAATAAGGTGTTCTTTTTGGCTCTCCGCAGTTCACAGCTGACTCATCCGTGTCTTTCCTTTCTTTCTTCCATCTGTTTATCTTCATCAGACTGCTTCTGCTAAGGAAGGCCTGGCAGACCCGAACAGGAGCTCAGGCCAACGTCCTCAACCTCAAGGTTGTCTGAACGCTGCCCACAATCAAAGCACTGCAGCTGTAGGGTGGAAGCAGGTTTAGAAAACATAAATCTGCTTAAATCAGTTAACTACAGGAGATTTTGAACACCTGCTAGTCATTTACTGACAAACTAAGTACTGCCACAAGGGGGAAGATGGGAACATTTACAGAGTCAGTGTTCATAACAAACTCCTGGGCGCCACCGTGTGTATCCTCTGGTTGCACAGACAGTTTCAGTAAATCCTGATCATTTTCTGCACTTATTATCTCTCCATGTCCTGTAACTTTTGTTTTATGTTGCCAATGATTAAGGTAAACAGTGAAGCTACTCGCTAAGGCACAAAAATACTGCCACGGGTGCTTTGATTAGGCCATTGTCACACATGACCTGACAATGTGTGGATCTAAATCTGTCTGCAACTCAAACCAGCCTTGAGTTGCAGACAACTGGGTTGATGTTTTTTCTTCCCTACTGAAGAAAAACCTCCACCCAGTTGGATGCTGCAGCCATATTTTACTGTGGGGAGGGTATATTCTTTTAATTTCCTCCTGGTTTCATTCTGGTTTCATTTGACCAGAGCACTAGTTCAGTGTTTGCCCTATCAGCGAACTGGCCTCTGATGAACCTTAAACTAGATTCATTAGGTTTTTTTCAACAACTGCCTTGTTTTTTGCCTCCAAAAATTCCTTAACGAAATCTCCACATGAAAAATCTTCAGCATCACTTGCATATAGTGAAAAGGGAATGTGGTTCCAAACACAGCTGCTAAAAGTCTTAAAAGCAGCCTATTTGTGTAGAAAAGTAGCAAACGCCAACCAAGAAGTGAAGCTTAATTTACTAACAGCTGAGTGTGTTGCAGTTTTCTGGTCATGTCCGGTTAGTCTTATTGAATACAATCGGTTGGTTATTCAAAGAATTAGAAATGGTGGCAGGATAGTATTGGATAGCTAATTCCCTCACAATTCTGAACTCACGTCTACTGTCCTGGTATGACAACTATATTAAAAGTTTTTTTTTGTTGTTTGTTTGTTTGTTTGATTTTTTTTTTTGCATTTTCACAAGTGTCTTATCAGAGAAACAGAAGTTTTTTTGCTTCGTGTTCATGTGCTCCTGACAGTATTTGGTGCAGTCGTTCACGTCTAAACGGAGAAAATATCACCAGCTGTCCTTTGAAGCTGTCACCAATTTTCGTTTCTACTTGTGTCGTCAAATTACCAAGCTAATAGCATCATGGAGCACTTAGGAATCATCTTTTTTGTGTTCTGCAGCTGTGCTGTAACACATGCTTAGCGGTGTTTACTCAGGATCGATGTACTGATGCTCAATGTCGCCACTAAAAGCAGTGGCATTCACAGCTGACTTAAATCCATTATTTTCTAGAGTTGCTATGTTTATCCATGAGTGTGTGTTTGCATGCTCATTAATTACAGTTCCTTGTTTTGCATGGATGTGGTGAATGTTTTGACATCATCTGGTGCTACATTAGTTTAGTAATGCTGATTTTTTTATGTCTTATGATAATTAGAAGAGGAAATTGAGTGTAACTTTTGTATTCAGTTGTGAAATAAATGCTGGTAGATTTATTTACATCCTGCATTAAATTGTGTTTCCAGTTGAAGTTATATGTAAAAACTATTTTACTGTAGTAAACATATCCATGGATGAATATTAATGTAATTTTATTATAGAAACAAATAACTTATTATGCAGACGCTTTATGTGTTGGTAAACATCTGACTGTTATTGCTGTTTTTGGTGGTTAAAATACGTACATTTTACTCAATTTTCTTTAATTCATTTTAATGTAGACAATTTTCTGGAATCAATTGCATCTTTTGGCAATTGCAAACCCCACGGTGGTCGTTTTTTGTTTTGTTTATAGGTTTTAGATACAATCCTTTTTATGTTCCTCTACATTATCCTATCTTATTTACTTGGATCCGAACCAGTCAATTGCTGATTCAATATTTTCAACAAAAGATTTTACAGATTTTGTTTTGTTCATAAAAAAAATAAGAATAAAAATAATAATACCAAAAAGTTTATATAACTGAATCCTTTTATCCTAAAACATTCTGATTTAATTTAGAAAGTAATGCATTATTTTCTTAGAAACTAAAATTATGTCTAACTAATGGTTGGTATCCAAGAAAATTAGTATTGTATCTTGTTTTCCAATTATGTTTGTACATATGTTTTCCTTGGTTTTTATGCTTCGTGAATCACAAGCAACCATTGAACAAATGTAAGACTCAAGGCAGTTCAGCTGCCGGACAGCAGTGGCTCTCTGGGATGACTTTTCAGGTTTCTACTAAGATCGATCTAAAAGAATAATTTCAAGAGTGCATTGATAGAAAATGCACAGCTTTTTCTAGTACATTCTGGACACATTTTAGAAGTCAAATCTCAATCCTGAATATCTGAAAGGAAATTATCTGTCACTAAAAAAAATCATCCCAATCCAGTCACTTCCTTGCTCTGCATGTGTAACTTCTTGATGTGTTGTTGCTTTGCTATTAATGCTTGAGTCACTCTGAACTCTGTACTCTCCTTTAATTGCTTATTTCATTCAGCACAGTACTAAAACTTGCACAATTTTTACTATAGAAGTTGTGCTACCTCATGGTTGGATTAACTGCTGATCTTCCACCCTCTGCTGGATGCAGCTGGTCCAGTCCTCTGTTTACATTTGCATTGCTCTGGATTTTTGCATATTTGAGGGGCCATTGTTTGAATGAGCATGTCATGTTGTGTTTTGGTTTTTGGTGAGTGCTACATATGCCTGATTTTGGAGCTGCAGTGCTGAAACAAGAGGTGTGAGGTTTTGAAATGTTGATGCAAATCTTTTTATTGTTTTATTTAGGCATTTACTCTTTTTATCTCTTTTTCTCTGTGTATTTTTATTTTATTTTTTTTTATTTAGGAGTTATTTACATATACAGGCACAAGTATACTTACACTTACTACATGCATTAATGTCAAGTTATTTTGTGCTTTGATTATTTAGATGTTATTTTTCCAGGAAATAATGGGAATCTTCAATTTCCAAGAAAGGTGCACAAGTTTTACAATTCTTACATTTATTTTTCAACCACAGTGGTTTAAAACTACTGAACCAGGTGCAAATAAATGCATACACTTCTAATAACACACTAAAATTGTGCTTAATGTCTGTGAAAAAGTTGAACCCCCAAGTGTTGCTTTTTGTTGTCAACAACAAGCTTCAGGTTCAGTTATTTTAGGACAGAATTGGCTGTTTGTTTAAACGTGTCCTGTTATTTACCAAGCTTTTAGTTTCTCTATTGACAAATTTCAAATAAGAAATGAGAAATTACCTGCTGTGCTGAGTCGTGATGAAGGAGTAATTAAGCCTTCGCCTTATCAAAGTTATTATAGAATAACTTTCACCACTTATTACCAGATATTTAAAAGTATTTCAGCCAGTATGTATAATGTTGGCACAGTGGAGATCAGAGAAAATTCATCGTAAAATTTTAATTGTGTACCCAATTTTTGTCTCTAAAATTCATAGAAGCTGAAATCATTTAGGTCATTCAATCAAGGAAAAATAACAGTTCTAAAACTTCATTAAAAGCCCAAATTACTTTGACATTCATGCATACTGTGAGCATATGTGCACTTTTGACTGTATTTTAATAAAACTACTAACTTTCTCATTGTTTTAGGTGCTGCACTGAAATCACAGAGTGTGGACGTAACAGCAGAATCAGCAAAAAGACCTTCTGAACCTAAGCCTGACCAGGTCCAGAAACCTCCTGGTGCTCAGAAACCAGCTCAGGCTCAGAAACCGAGCCCGGTCCAAAAGGCTGCCTCTGTCACAAAGCCACCCGTGCCGAGGCCTCCCCCAATGATCAGAGCCCCTTCTGTAACAAAGCCAACCCCAGATTCTGCTTCCAGCTCAGTCCCATCCAAAGCTTCACCATCATCCCCAGCTAAAGCAGCCAAAGCTCCAGGTTCCCCACCAACAAAAGCCCCAGCAGCAGCAGCAGCAGCAGCAGCTTCAAGTTCCCCTCCTGCCTCTCCCCAACCTTCTGCTGCCACCACAGAGCAGCCCAAACCCCAGCCACAAGGCTCTCCATCGGCATCACCTGGGAAACCTAAAGATCTGCCCCCAAAACCCACACCACCCGCAAAGCCGATTCCTCCTGTGCGCAGGAATTCTAAGCCACAGCTTCAGCCAAAGCCACAGTCTCCCACTCCTCCAAAGGCTTTGCCCAAACCCCAGCCCCTGACTCAACCCCAAGCCCCCGAACCCACCTTGGCGTCTGATGCCACCCACCCTGCACAGGTCCAGTCCCCTGCTAAATCCAGCCAGCCCTCCTCTAACGTCCAGGCTCAAGCTCAGGCCAAGCCACCCTCTCCATCCCAAAACCCCGAGCCGACTCCAGCTGAAGCACCCGCAGCATCCGGTGATCCCCAGGCGCCTGTTGAAGATCAGCCCCAACAAAAGACCCATCCACTACTGAAGTAAGAAACACATTGTCAATATGCTGTGGATAATGCAAGAACAAGAACTTCACACTCAGTATTGATCTAGATTAACAAATCACCTGTTATTCTCCAGTAAAAGGGCTATGATTTACCATCTCTGTTTTCACTTCCTAATTACACCCTCATTAATGTTCACATACCACTCTTTCCCTTTCCCTCTAATGCGCCTATAACACCCCATAATTCCTTCCCCTCCTCCCTCCTTTCTTCTCCCTTCCAGTAAGTCCCAGTCCCTGACCAATGCCTTCAACGCCTTTAGCGACTCCTCTTTCTTCCGCGGGGTCTCAGGCTCCGGTGGCGATGGCCAAGAAGAGGCAAAAGCCGAAACCATTCGCAACCTTCGAAAGTCCTTTGCCAGCCTTTTCTCTGATTAACACAACCAAACAACAGTTTGCCCCTTGTTGATGCTGGTCCTCCTTTTAACCAGTGGCCAGCTATCCTGATTGACATTAAATGTGAACCAGTCTGAGATTAAAGTTTGTGTGTCAGTTGTACTTTATTCCCCACATCCTGTTTCCTGTTCAGCTCCTCTCTTATCTCCCCAGTGCAGGTAACAGTGAGGCCTATTGCAGACAAAGATTAATCAAAGACTGTCTTGAAGGAGTTACGTCATTGATACAGTGCCTGACAAAAAAATACTTATATCTCTTGATATTTTTCGCATTCTGTTGCATTGAAATCACAAACTTCAGTATGTTGATGTGACAGACAAACACTAAGAAATGCATCATTTTGAAATACATGGAAAAGGCCAGACATTAGCTATAGCTGTCTTGACAGATATTTCCACATACCAATTGGATGACCTCTGAAGTCAGGTGTTCATTGGATTTCATTTAGGTGGCTTACAGTAAAAGTGGTAGGTTGTACTTCCCCACCACAATTCAGATATTCTCTTCTTTTGCAAAAAAAAAAAAAACGTCTGTCTGTGCACCAATTTTTTATTATTTCTCAGTTATGTGCAAGTTTACATCAAACTGCTACACTGCCATAGTGATGTGTGCATAGCACTAATCCCTGTTGATTCATATTCAGAATATGCAAAAGATCACACCTGAAACATGTTTGGTTGGAGTAATGCCAAATTATGACCAATTTTGCTAATACACCTAAATGTATCAGATTATTGATACCCATTTAATTCTGAGTCTGTTTGACAGTAAAAACACGCCTTTTATATAATTGTACATAAATTTAATCAGCGAGTGATTAAGGGATATGAGTGTTTTGTAAGGCACTGTACATAATATAATATATTACAGTAGACAAAAACTATTTATTTTCACATAGAACATTAAATGACTTGTAGAAAGTAACATGAAAGATATAAGATGGATTGTACATATAGTATTTATACAAAGTATATAAATCTAAACGTATATAACTATAAAGGGACATAAGCCAGTAAAAGAAAAAACAAATATCCAGCTGCAATTTTGCAGTTTTTTCCAGTGACATAACTCTTTCATTCAGTGGCTAGATTTATAGAAACTTTACCTAATCTGACGTTTGATGGTTTCCCCCACAGTAAATGTTGTCACCTTGTGCGTAAAAGAATCGTAGAACAACATCTTTAAAAGGTTTGTTCCTCTGTATCTCCAGCTGTGTTGTCTCTGGTCCTTGGCCACTGATTGCCAGGCTCTTCTTGACTTCCCTGTTTTTGTCCTAAAAAAGGCCTTGAAGTTCATCCTTTTTGTGTGGGAGTTGGATATATGTACGTGTGCGTGTTCATCCGTGTTCACTAGTCGTGCATGACTCCTAAGAGTGGCTCGAAACGTAACGTTTGGATCAGAAGGGAGCTCTATCAGTGTTGAGTTTTGCCCTCTGTTGCCTCTCTCCTCTTTCTAGATGTTGTAGCCTTATTGTGAACATGTTCTCGATTCGCAGCTATGTCCGCTAGCTGTGCAGACCTGGGTCAATCACAAACTGAAAAGTATTCATTTACTCTGAGCCAACTGGCTTTGTTTAACCAGTACTGCGTGGGAGCAGGTAGCTGACTGACTAAATGAATGCATTTCAAACAGTTACTCATGTCTGTCGCTGTGACTGGTGATTTCTTGTTTCACCTCTGTGTAGATCTATCAGCAGTATTGTAATTTGTCGATTACTCTCATTGAAAAGACGTTGAGACAGTAGTGCAATAACACCTCGACATGACTGTTGAGCGTTGTCATCGTTATATAAATAATATCATAACATAAAGGATTTGTCTATGTGTTAATTTAAGAGTTCTTTCAGTGGTCTGGTTCCAGGTTGCTTTTAAACTGCCGTCAGGAGCATGATGTTCTGTGTTGGGTTTGTAGCTAATCTTATTTGTGTAGTTGGAGTGAATTTAACACAACCCGGAGGTCATCTCCTACCTTCACTGTTAAAAAAAAAGGGAACAATCAAAATACAACCCATTTTAATGCAGATCATTTCAACCAATCTGCTTATCCTTTTCCAGTACTGTTGAAAGTAAATTTATAGCATACTGTATTTGTTTGTGTCACCCCAAGAAGTTTATTTTTTGTAAAACATTTATTTATTTAAGGCTCCATATTTATGGTACAGTATAAATAGATATTTATTGTTTGTTTTGTATTGTGTTTTTATTTGTAATGCAATATCGCTTTGCATGATCTGGTGACTAATGTTATTTTTTTTCTGTAAAGATAAAAGTCAATAAAGATGTGATTCTATCATTCCATGGATTCACTGAGATTCACGTTGATGCCTCTGACTTTTGTCTGTTGAGAAGCAAATGCACTGTAATAAACTGGCACATAAAACGAGAACTTAATATCCCCCATAAGCTTGACGGGACTTGACATGTTCACATAAAGCATTTAGTTTCTTTATGATTGGACCTACATAAAACCAATTTTTATGCAGGGAGAGACAAATGACTTGATAGGACATGGTGTAATAGCAGCTCAGGATTCAATTAAGCTGCATGAAGACAATGAACATCTTTTTACTAATATAGAGAAAAGAGATAATTCAAGAGCTTAAATTTATGCGTACGGAGCTTGAAGAAATTGTGTAACCAATTTGTTGTAGTTGTAGTTTTTTTATTTGAAACTGAACATTTATTAAGTTAAATCGACTGCATTTTTCTTTGTTCTGGAGTTTTAAATTGGTTTCTTAAAAGTTAATACTTGGGCTAAGGACTTGCTTATATATATACTTAAAATGTAAGTTGTCCTGCCAGTGAGTCAAATAAGTTATGCAACAGCAGAAAAGTAAAAAAAAAAAAATAATAATAATAAATTAAGATTTTTATAAATGATTTATCTACGTGAATTACATTTTTTTTTAACCAGTGAGTCAAAAAGACGCATGTTCACCAGATGAGCAGTCTGTACTAACTGATCTAATGTCATAGATATATAATGTGTGTATAAAACATCTACCAGCAGGGACATGCATTGAACCAAAAGCCATTTGTTGCTCCTTTTTTTTTTTTTTTTACTTTAGTTAACCAGCAGATGGCGATAAATAATTATTGTAACATTTGGAGCTTTGTAGCATTTGCAATGTACAGCATCTTAATATTACTCAGTGCAAAGATGTAAAAAATTATGTAGAAAAATTGGGTAAAAAAATAATAATAATTTGAGAAAAAGGGAAACAACAGATCTACTTGTCACTGTCATGCATTGATGTACTTTTATGAACACAAAAGACGAATCAGTCGTGCAATACAGAATATTATTTTTTAGGTTTTTATTTTTTTTTATATTGACCTTCTCATGTATTGATTGTTTATTCTTTCTTTTCTGCACCTACCATTGACCAAAGTGAGTCTAAAAGGTGCAGCATGTGAGCATGTGGGGGAGGATTTTTTTTCACGTATGCAACCAACAAACTCAAGGTGTTAACCTAAGTTGCTCTGCTTACATGTGAAAAAGCACTTTCATCTGTTGCTTAAAAAAATAAAAAACTGTGTGAACATTGACAAAAACTTGCAACTAGAAGTTCCTTTGTGTTACTTTTGGAACAATGCAGAAATGAATGCATAGGATGAATGTGCATGCAAAAAATGCAAGAGGTCAAAAACACACAAATGTAACTCACTATGTGCACCTCATGTGCACTCTCTATGCACTGTGTGGGCTGTAAAGACAAAGGAAATATGCACTATTTTTGATTCTTGGTCACCTGTTCATGAGGAGATCTGAGTGAACTCTCGCACTGACATGAACGTGGGTACTTTCTGCAGGTCAGCAAAAGTAAACTTGGCAACCAGTTTTGTTTTCAAACCTGCTGGATGTTAGGTCCAAGTAAGGCTGAATGCATTTAGAATATATTGCAAAGCATCACACAAAAGTAATTGTATATATTAATACGGTGATTGCAGGTGATTTTCAAAAAAGGGCTTCTACAAATCCAACGTCTCAACAGTTTGTCACCAAATGTCGAGGATTCATACATTTACAAAACAAGAGCTCATCTAGGAAAAACAGATAATCTTATTTTTCTCTTCTCAGAATATAATCCCATTAATTTAGAGGGGAATTTGTAAGAGAAGTAAGAGAACTGTTAAGAAATTGGAAGCTGATGAAGCATCGTAGGGCTGTTTTGAGGCCAGGGACTGGAATGTTCTGTGCCAGCCACATGGAGAGGAAATAAAGTCATGCCATAACTGAGTGCATGACTGACTATAAAAACTTGAGATGTCAAACTTGAGAAGCAACTCCAGTCCTCAAGGGCTACCATCCTGCAACTTTTAGATTCACCTCTTCTCCAAAATGTCTGAATTCCCTCACCAGCATTCATTCTTCTCTGCAATAGGCTGGAAACGAGCAGTTTATTTGATCCAGGTGTGTTTGAGCAGAGACGCATCTAAAGGTTACAGGATGGTAGCCCTCGAGGACTGGAGTTGGTGACCCCTGCCCTATAACAAACCCTGAATCTCCAGTGATTTAAAGGGAAGGGAGACAGAGATTTCAGGAATATATAGAAGCAGCTCAAAGTCAAAATTAGAGACACCAAAGTGAACTATGAGAAGGAGCTGAAGAGCAAACTAAAGAGGAACAATGTGTGGTCAGGGATGAAGACATTCACACAAAATGAGGATCAGATAGATGGACGTCTGGACAGATCAACTGAGATTAACACATTCTTCAACATGGTCAATTCTGGGACAAGTTCATCATCTTCCTCTTCTGCTCCAGACATCCCACCCTCCTTTGACCCACAGCTTTCCTGTCAAACCTCAGATGTTTTATCTTCCACCTCGGCCATGGACTCATCTGCTTCTATAAGTTTGTCTTCAACGAAATCAGGAGATGCTGCTGTTCTCTTTCCCTTACACTTTTCTGTATCTAGAAGGCAGGTAAAGAGCTATCATCTGGAGACTGAACTGGTACAGTCCTGTAACACCTCTTCATCCTTGATTTGATCCAAGAGAAGGTTCTGTTGTTGTGGAAACCTTCGTGCCTTGTTCCTTTACCAAAAAAGACCCACCCACCAGTCATCAACGACAATGCCAAAGGTCCTGGAGAGACCTGAGTAAGCAAACAACCACATACCAGAACCCTGTGCAGTTTGCGTATCTCTGTGGAGTTGGAGTTCAACATGCCATCAAACACCTGCTTCAACAAACCCACTTTCATCAGAGCAAAGCAGGAAGCACTGTGAGGATTGTGTTCTTTGATTTCTCCAGTGCATTTATTACGACTCAGTCTGATTTGCTTTGTCAGAAACTCAAGAGACACAAGTGGAGGCCTCAACATTCACCTGGATCCTTTATCGATGACTATCTCACAAATAGACCACAGTTTGAGAGAATTAAATATTTTTGTGTCTAACCAGGTGGTCAGCAGCACAGGAGCACCACAGAGGACTGCACTCTCGCCATTCCTTTTCACTTTCTGCACTTCAGATGTCCAGCACAAGTCCTACTTCTGTCATCTACACAAATACTCAGATGACTCTGCAGTTGTCGTGTATACCAGAGATTGGTAAGAAGATGAGTACAGAGAGCTGGTCGGCTGCTTTGTGTGGGGATAATAATCTTATCTTGAATGTGAACAAAACAAAGAAGGTGATTGTAGATTTCATGAGAAGCAGGGTTAGGTCCAACACTATTTCCACCATTGGGAAAGAAGTGGATGTAGTAGAGGAGTATAAATACCTCGGCGTTGAGTCGTCTGGACAACAGACTGGACCGGAGACTCAATAGTGAAGCCATCTAAAAGAAAGGTTACAGCAGACTTTAAATACTGTGGAAACCTACAGTATCTCCTTCAAGGTTTGCATCAAGATACTGCATATCTTCTGTAAGGTTGTTGTGGAGAGAGAGATCAGTTATGAATCATTAACTTAAAAAAGCTCAACAACCTGATGAAGAAGACTGTTCTTGTTCTGGAGACTACTTTGGAACCAAAGGAGCAATTTTCTTCATAAAATCAAGAAAATCATGGAAAACCCTGAGCATGTTATACATGAGAAAGTTTTACAACAACAGTGTCTTCAGTTATTCTTCAGAATAGCTACCACAGCCATCAGCATCTACAACAACTCTTTGAAGAACCTTGGATGATAGGAGATACAGCAACATCCTTTGGGATTCATAAAGTGTTTTTGAATAGAATTGAATTTATACTTTTAGAACAAAGATATTTGGAATGTTTTTGAATATTCTGTTTACAACTTAGCACATTTTATAGGGAATCTGAGGAGCTTACGTAATTCCCAAGTATAATGATTTACAGGTTTTACCACGTCATAGCAATCACAGTGTAATGACAGCATAGGACAGTCCTGTGGACATACAAAGTCATTTTGTTGATGAACGGCGTCAGATACCAGAGCTGTGGTCTTCTGAGACTTAAATGTATAAACAAGGAGAAAGTATTGCTAAGCCCTCCTTATGACCAGCAAAACTCTCAAGGGTGTGATTATATTTCCTTCTTTTACTCAGCATAGAGAAATGTTGCGTGGGTAGGACTTTAAAAACTATGTGGGAAAAAGAAAGACAGTGCGTAAGCAAATCTGGGCTATTGTCTAAAGAAATTAAGAAGGAATAAATAAAAGTAAAATCAAGCCGAGTGCTCAACAACTTACATTTGCACTTCCCTGTTTTCAATCTATTCTCAAATTACACTTAATGATAACATTAAACGGCCTGCAACACTCAATTAGGAGATTTAAGTTTAGTTTCTACTGAGAAACGTGAAACTACAGTTTTAAATTCAGGTTTAGTTTTGCAGCAGACTCAGCAAAGAAGCTTAATATTAAGTTGATGCGTATCATATAAAAAGTTCTCCAACTTCATGTAACAGTTCATCTTTTTGATGGAATAAACCAAACTTAATAATTCAATTTACATTAACATCCTGCATCTTATATTAATGACATTTAATTGTTACATCTTTCTTTAGTTGCCAATTCTGCAAAACTATAAATATGAATTGTCACCATACTATGCTGTGAAAACATTTTATTCCAATAAAGTTTCAGGTCACTTCACTGAAACAATCAGACATAGATAACAAATTAAATAATGTCAAAGACATCTTTCCCATCTGTAGTAAGATGTTACTTAAACATAACCTGTCTGACAACACGAAGTAGAAGTAGGTTGACAGTCTTGCTTCTGTATGATTGCCCCGGGAGAACCAGGTACCTGCTGATTATGATGGAAGCCCAAGTTCTGTTTTCTGCCAGAAAATCCTGAAGAAGACTGTTCAGCCATCTTTTTATGACCTTAAGGTCAAGTGAATTTGGAAAATGCAGCAAATAATTTGTAACTGCGCCTCTAAAAGGCTTAAAAAAGGAAAGCTTTGAAGCGGCTTCGTCAAAGACTTAAATGTGATTGAGATTACACTAAAGAGTTAATTTATGATTGAAAATACTCCATTGTGGCTCATTTGAAACAATTCTGCAAAGAAGAGTGGGCCCAAATATCTGTAAAGAGAAGTAATATGGTGCAGGAGTGGAGTTGGCTCCCCAAGACTGTTGGACTTGGGATTTGATTCCAGTTCTCCAGACTTTTACTTTCCAGTCAGACTATCATCATGAAGGTGGCACAGAAATTATATGTGTGAAATAAGAACCTCTTGTCAGCTATCGAGAACACTTCTTTGCAGCTGTTGCTGCTAATGCTCGGACAACCAGGTTTTAGTTTCAAAGGTAAATACTTTACCACATAGGTACGGCTTCTTTTGGAAAGTGTTTTCCCTTTAATAAATTAACAGATAAACATTTTAACCCATGTTACAATTGTATGATAAAACAATTTGTTTAATATTCTGAATCATGATAGTCTATGTGACCTTTTTTTTTGAAAAAATGTGAAGAAACATGTAGGGAGCAAATATTTTTTGACAAGTTTTACGGGGTTCTGAACTTACTGGTTTTGGAGACCTACTTTTTACAGTGCTGCTTTGTTGCTTTTTGCAGTTGTTGTGTGCTGCTGTACCACAGGAAGTCTAAAACCAAATCTAACCAGAATCTAAAACCTTGTCTTCCTTTTTGTAAGTATAATCATGATGCCACATTTTATCTGTACAGTTTTAAAATGTGTTCAACAAGCAGTTGGAAAAAAAAAAACCTCCTCCTGGGTAAATCTTGTAGTCTAATGACAAACTGCTGCTGCTGCTGCTGCTGCTGCTGCTGCTACTGAGAAGTTTCCACTGAATAAAAAAAGTTTTGTACTAGATGTGATTCAAAAATAGGTTAGCAGAAAATAAAATGTGAGTACAAAAACACCCACTAGCTTCAGCAGAGTCTGGTTAGGAGATAGAAATGAGTAAGCGAGCTGCGCTGGGGGTTAATTTAAGTCCATCAAATGAAAGGCAGTATAAAGAGATAAAGGAGGATGCAAAATGACAGTTTAGGAAACGGCTGTCACACCTGAAGACGCGTGTCCAGAAGACCATTCATGACAGCAGATGTAACTCAGCAAGCAAGCCAAGCATATCAACTTGTGGTTAAGCTCAAAACAGCCCAGTTTCTTTCAGAACAAATGCCCTAAATGACCCATAAGGTCATTATTTATCTGCTACAGCATGCATAACAAGTCCGTTTAGCCGGAGAAGTCTTTTGGCCCTTATTGACATACAACTCACAAGATAAAGTCTTTGATTTGACCATGATAACCAATTCAGTCACCATTAGCTATTGACTAAGATAGTGACAACCCCACAATCTATTTAAGGGATCTATTTTAGGACCATTACTTTTTCTTTTTCCTCTTTACGTAAATGATCTTCTGTCAGTATGTCAAAAATACCAACACTGAAATGCATGCAGATAATAGGCCTACCCATGGTAACAACACAATTTACTGAACAGCTACCATAAACTACGGCTTAAGTCTTAGGATAGGTAAATCAATGCTGCTTAAAACCCAATGCGACCAAAACAGGTGCTATGTTTCTTCTCTAGGTCAAACAGACACTGTGTAGTAAAACATAATCTCTAAGGAGAAAGGACATGTGGTATAACAGAATATAAATGCCTGGGATCTTAATAGATTCTAAAATAACTTTTAAATCAGAGGCGTAAAGAGTATGTAAAGGACACAAATTCAACATTTAAAATGTTTTATGCACGGAAATAAAATGTATATGGGCATGTCACATATCTGTTGCTGTTTAACAACTTAGTCACAAACCAATACAACCATTAAAACCATTAAGTTCTGTATGAACAAAGCACCAAATATTGGAAGAAGTCAGAACGTATGACGTTGTTACTGCCATGCAACCTATTAGGTAGGGAGGATAACAATATTCAAATGTATGTCAGTTGTATAAAAGTATCTAGTCTGTCATCTCCTTTATATAGTTAACATGACTAATTCATATCAATCAACAACAGGTACGGTAAGACTTAACTGCTGACTTGCAGTATTTTTAGTCTGAATTCATTTTCAGTTGCATTAGCATGAGTGGAACCATATACCAGTAAACATCAACAAACTGGCCTTAACTTGTTTAAAATACATCTAATAAAATGGTGTATTGATAGTCAGATAGATGTTGTCCTGCCCTTGCTGTCTTCTGCCACTGCATCTGTTTAGATGTTTGAATATTTTCACTACATGTAGGTACTTTTAGCGTTTTTTTCCCTCTGGCAGCGTGCTATTCAATATCTGATTTTTGTAACCAGCTAGTCTCTTGTGTATATGAATATTACAATTGTTGTTTGTATATGAAAATTAAATTTCTATTAACTCATTCAAAGCGCATGAATGTCCAAAAATGTCCGTAAATGTCCCTGTGAAATAAAAAAAAGGGTGTGAATGTTCAACCTTAGGTTCAGTTTACATCAATAAAGCCATTCTATGACATCTACCTGATAAAATTCACCTGCATGCTATCCAGGTTATCCTTTTTTAGCCATACAGTGATGTTCACCGTTGTTAAGTTATGACGCTGAAGATAGGATCTGATTTACAGCTTCTGACTCAGCACTTTAATGAAGAACTCCACTCCTTATAAGGAATCTGGACTTCGGCTAGCTCTGGTCCAAAACAAATAAAAGAAATCGGACTAGTTTGTTCTACAAGGATTACATACCTTTAAAAACACAGCATGTGATTTATTTATTTGCTTGAAATAAAAAGTCAAAACCTTTTGGGGTTACATGTTTTGATACTGAATGGTTCACAAACCAAATGGTATTCTTAGGATTGTTTTAAAAAAACCAATACATTTGTTGAAAATTAAATTTTTTTAGAAGTTTAGAAGTCAAAAATGATTAAATCTAGTTTAGATTCCTTAAAAAAGCAAAATATCCCTTTGCTTAAGTGCATAGTCAAAGGTTGAGCATGTGACCCTGCGTTAAGCATCTTTTCACGTATCAAGCTTAATTGAAATAACTCAGCACAAAGTGCCAGGTGTAGATTAAATACATAAATAAATATTTGTTTTTAATCATGTTAGTGTAAACAAGACAAAGAATAAGCAGTTAAAGTCTACAAATAAGGAGTCACAGAAAGCAGAAGAATTTCTTGGCCCTCATCTTAAAAATATGCAATACTACAAGCACATGCAGGTTTGTAGGAGGGCAGCGAATGATGTAACCATTTCCCGATATATGTGTGCAGATTAACACAAACCTACTTGCCTTGCCTGAGGTTCACTGATTTTTCCCATGTCGGTGAGTGAAATATGACATGTGGTCTCTGTGGAGTGTCTTATTTAGGGAGACACAAGGTCACTGATTACATTTTGAAATTTCGTCACCATTCAGGTTATCTAAACAGGTGTTACACTTCAGCTACATTTATTCTGCATTAACTATCACAGGTGTTGCTGAACTGGATAAAAAAAGAAAAAAAACGGGGGAAAAAGGAAACGTAATTTCTTAATGTGGCTTATTTTCCCAATGAATAGACAAATTAAAGGATTGTTTATGCAATATATTAGTATCAGACTGGACTACTGCAGTAAAAGACAAATGTAAATGAAGTTTTTGTTACATATACGAGATGGCAGTGAAAATAGAGAGTGTTGTTCTTAGTCTCATGCTAGACTAGTGGCTTAGAAATAAAATTTGATTAGCGTTGCACATGATCTATTTTTCTGTTTGTCTGTACCATGGTCCTCAAACTGTGGTACAAGTACCTCTGCTGGTACTTTGGCAACCTTTATTGGTGCTCAGTAGAAAATCTGGCAAAATTATTAGCGGAGTAAATATGAAAGAATTAACTCCGATGAGCGCACTGACTTGAATAGAAACTACTCAAGTAAAAAATGGCGGGAGGAAAACTCCCTGCAGAAATTGGAGCTGCCACAATTATCCAGAATCAGATGCTGATGGCTCCATCTGCTGTGTTCAAATTAAGTCTGAAATCAGGGAGTCTCTGAGGGAGCAACTCAAACTAAACACAATCTCCATCCATCCATCCATCCATCCATCCATCCATCCATCCATCCATCCATCCATCCATTCATTCATTCATTCATTCATTCATTCATTCATTCATTCATTCATCCATCCATCCATCCATTTTCTTACACCCTTACCCCACTGAGGTCAGGAGGGGTGCTGGTGCCTATCTCCAGCTGTCGTCGGGCGAGAGGCGGCGTTCACCCTGGACAGGTCGCCAGTCCATTGCACCTAAACACAATATATTTTTCCTAATTTTTTTACTTTGAAATACTTTTTTTTCTAAAGGCGTATGTGTGGAACAGCATGTAAGAGATGAAATATGTTTACCGATTATAGCAAAATTTTATTCATATGGCAGCCATATTGAATATCAAAACGCTTGAACGCGCGGAACTCCAACTCCGGGGAGCATTTACGTTAATGTTCTAACACGGTAAGAAAGGAAATATAAAACTTACCCAAATATTCTGGGTCAGAAAATACATATTTGGCACTGACTCTGGAGCCTCCGCATTCAATGTAAGTAAAGCCACTATTTTCAATTTGTTTTATAAATGTTTACTTGTTATAGCTAACAAGAATGCACCATCTAGGCATTTGAAGCAGAAAATTTCCATCTGTGACTGTGGTTGATTGTTTTGGGAAGTCCAGGGGGGGTCTTTGAATCATTAGACTTAAAAGGGGGCTGGATGGTTCGTAGATGTAACTTTAATGTAAAAGAGTCATCAAAAGGGTGTTGTAGCATTGTGGTTGGTGTTTGCATGAACTTGTTCTGCATTATTTTGTGCCAACTATTTACTGGCGCCAAAACGTCTTGACTCTGAAACTGTTTATTGGGGTGTGATGGTAACAGCGCTATCGGTTTTGACGTTACACATACCTTATATTTACCGTATTTTTGTTCGTTGTTAGTTTATTGAAAGAAGATGCTTTGTAATGACATGAAGCAAAAGAGTGTCTGAGGGGGAGAGGGTGTGAATCACCTTTATCACAGGACTGCTGCCTCTCCATAATGGCTAAATTTATGTCAGGTAATGCTGCTTCTGTCTCTATTTACAGATACGCAGCAACTTCCATATCTTCTCCTCATGAAGCTGCCAGGACAGGTAAAATGATTACTGAAAAACTGTAACTGTTAGTCCAGTAAATTTAAAGATGCAAAATTACCATTTTGCCATTACACTTGTAATGTTGTAGTCATAAGTGTAACGTTACACCATTAGAAGTCAAAATACTATTTTTAGAAAATTATTTAACTAAAAGTACAAACTACAAACTACTGAGTTTCCTTTTTTAAAATGTAGGCAATGTGTTTAACGCGTGTGACCTGTTGGGCAGGTTGTGTATTTTTCCTGAGCAAAATTTGCACTTGTGTGTCCCCGAAAGTTGAAGGGGGAAAAAAAAGAGAGAATGGGTTGTGTTTTCACAACCCCATTGGGGAAAAGCAAGAAATCTTCCATGACTGCCAGATATGATGTTAAAATGACTGACAAACAAGATGTTCGTATGATGTCTTCTCTCCTTTTTTGTCCTCTCCTTTAAAATTTCCTCGCCTCTTCCACACTAAACTCAGCTTCAGCTTACCAAGAAAACCGAATTAAATATTGAGGTGTATTTAAAATAACTCCTGCTTTTTGTTTTCTACACCCTTAGCATAACGGACAAACAGGGGGACCACACGGACCTCACCATGAAGACGCTTTAGATTCATAAACTTGTGACCGAGGCGGATGTATGCAGAATTATCAGTTGTGATCGAGGAAAAATGAGTCGTGTGTGGAATCCAAACCAAAACATAATGCGCCCGACAACTTAGATTTTTGATTGCCAATGATTGTGCAACTCTGCCAGGAAACAGTGTGAAAAAGCTATTCAAGACATATACATCTTCACAACAATATTGGTAACTAAAATGTGGCACAGTTCAAGCTGCTTGAAATTGAGGATGTATGACCAGTGAGTCTGCTGTTTGGTTGTTGAACATGAGGTTCATTAAATAAAGGTTGATCTGAACTGTGATCGAGGAAAAATGATCATTCAAATGGTCTGAAATGCATCTCTGTGGAACTTTTCCAGAGGTCAGTTATAGTTAATTATCTTCATTAATTATGGGATATAATTATTAAGTAGATCAACAATAAAAAAATAAGCATTACTATTACTAAAATAATTTTGTAAGGTAATTAGCATTTAAATGTATCCAGAAATATTTTGTAGATTTTGCCTAATTTCTTTTGCTGTTTCAGAGCTGTTGACCTTAGATGCTCTTTACTAAAAGTGTTAGGCTACATACCCAATTAAACTGAGTGCAGATTGTTACCTCGATTTTTTTAATGTAAATTCTATAGTTTGTTTTTCACATTGAACCCAGAACTTGAGAATTTAAACTTTGTTCCACTCAAAAATAAAGCGACAAAATGAACTGTTGTAAGTCTACTGATGCTTTAAAAAAATCTATTTAGTCAACTTGGTGTTAACAGCAAGTGTAACTATAAAAAAAAAGTTTCATGAAGAAAATTGTGAATTACAATTAAAAAAAAACTTAATTAAATATCCAACAGTGAAATGACATTGTGTATTACTTTCCAGAAAATTAGGAGCCTTACATAAAACAGAAAAACAACTCCGAAAAATTGGTCTCTACATTACCAGTTTACGTTGATAAAATCCGTTTTAGCAGTTAGTTAAATAAGTCGGAGTTGCGGAGGGTAACTCGATGCCTCTGGATCCCAACAGACTACTCTGATCGGAGGGAGGAGAGAGAGAGGAAGCGCACACCGACCGCAGCAGCAGCAGCATGAGCAGATAGGCAAGCGGTCCAGACCACCTTCTGCGCCGCCGCGCTTCTGTGCCTCTGTCCGCTCCTGGGCTCCGGAGTTTCATAGCTAATATAGAGCCGAGGAAAACCCCGATCCAGCTTCGGCAACAGCGAGCCCGTTGTGTCTCCTCTGCGGTCCAGCGCGCTGATCAGGTCAGTCACCTTCGGCTCGGTTCAGAGTGTATGCTGGAGCTGTGAGTGTTGTGGCTGCACACTAGGTGATAAAACGCAAAAACCATCTGAAAACGTCAGCCGTATTCATAATGTCTGCGTGATAGTTTTAAAGAGTATTATGCTCTGAAATTTAATGTTTGATACAATTATTTTTCTCGTGATAGTTAACAAACAAAATAGTCATTATTTTTAGGTCACTCTAGAGGAATACAAATGTTAGGAACGATTTAACACTGAATCCCTTTTTGTTGCACGCTCCTGCATAATAAACCACTTATTCTGACATTTATTAGACTGACCTGATGCAGCTAAGAGTGAAGGGTGGACACTTTTTGCAGTGCAACAAGTCTCCTAGCGGCGTGCAAATTGGGGGTGGTGATAGTAAGGAGGTGCGGCTAAAGCACTGACAACAGGCACACACTCAGGTGTCGGTCCAGAGTGTGTCTCTTGGCCACAGTGCGAGTCTGAGTTTGACATGCAAACTCCAGGCAGAGATTTTCACCATCTAAGTGGTCACAACTTCTCTTCAGGTGAGTGCAGTTAATATTTGGTTATTCTCGCTTCCTGTCTGAACTCTGCAGAGCTAAGCATATTTTTGTTTTTCTTAAATCAGGACATGTGCAAGTAAAAGAGATTTATGCTATATGTCTCACATCGTTATCATTTGTTTTTTTTATCTACTGTGTCATGTGAGGAATTTGTACAGCATGATGAACATTCAGGGACTTCTGCTATCTGACCAGCCGCAAATATGACAGCTGTGACTCAGCAATAAGGCTCAGAGTCAGCCACGGATGTTATTTTTTTTCTTTCTTTCTTTTTATCCTTGGGGATTAGTACTCACCAGATGGTTTTAACTGTTAAATGCACACCTCTTATCTCATAGTATGCTGTTCAATTTTTTTTTCCAGCTGAAACCAATTTCTGCTCAGCTAAAGGCCTGATTTATTTTTTGATTTATTTTGATATATTTTATTTCTCAAAGCCAACATAAAGAAATCACAAGATCACCCCTAGCAATATCTCTATATCTATGTTAATTATTTTTTTTTATCTAGATTTCTTAATCAGTTAAAAAAAGTTAATATAAGTATTTGCTGTTGGGTGCAGAGGCTGAATATTGTGATATTTTTCTGTATTTATGCATTTCGTGAATATGAAGAAATGAAACATAAAATATTTCAGTAACTGACTGCCTGATCACAGAACTGAGTATTATTACCTTGATAAAACTAGCCAATTTCAATGTCTGGCCAATTGATTGGTGCATCTTACATTATAACCATCTAATATTTATCCCACTTGAGGAGACGTCCCATTAGAATGCCAAACAACGTTTCCCTTTCTGATTGTTATTCACGTCTAATGGCAGTAAAAATTACAATTAGAGGCTAATAAATATAATATATCTGTTGTTCAGTATAACAAATATTGTGACAACAATAATATTTAAATTATTATTACAATGTCCGTGTAAACTCAAATAAAATAAAGCATAATTTCTAAATTTGGAGCAAAATATCCCTGTGTAATAAGTAAACGTAATGGTGTAACAGAAATGTGATCAATCTACTTTATCGTCCGTATTTGTAGAATTAAAGACTAATTCTTGTGTATTTCCTGTGAACTTGTATTTATGGATTTCCACCAAGCAAGCGCAATGTTTAATAATTGGCATTTTTCACACCACAATATGTAAATAAAGATATATTTACTATAAATTTTTCACAGTATTCCAGTGCAGTCAGATATATGAATAGCTGCTAGATGTATAAGGTAGACATTGTTATATTTTGATTCTCTGGAAATCAAGAACACATTTATAATCAAATCAGGTTTTCACAGACAAAAATCATAGTAATGGAGTGACGCTGTGCTGGCAGAAGTTCATCAGAGGTTAAAGTGTCATTACTAATGTAATAGGTTGAGAAGAGAAAACCCATGATAAACTTGTGGTTGAAAAATTGGAGAAGTTCCACTTCCTTGCTTCCATAGAACATTACATTAAATTGACATTTTGCTTAGCTTTCATTTAAGTTTGGTAACAAATTGTTTTGCAAGCATTTTTTTTTTCTTAAAGAAATATCAGAAGTTTTTGTGTGCAAAGTCTGGAAGTGTGGCTACAATCCAGATGTGTCAGAAAGCTTTAATCAGCTCCTCCAAGAACTTTATCTTGGGCTAGCTTCTCTCATAATCTTTGCATGAGCGCCATGAAGTCTGACTACAGGTTGGACGCAGGTGCTGAAGCAACACCACGGCCTCATTTATTCACTTATCAAGTTATATCATTCTTTAAGCTGGGAGGTGTGTTCATGTGGGCGTCAGAGGCCGAGTATGCGAACAGCAAAGGCAGATTTGGACTTTGTTCTATTGTCATAAATGAAGGAGTGCCTTACGACGCCGTATATTGTTTTTGTTGCCTCACGTGCTTAAAGCCGATTTTTCATCTTTATGGGTAACAAATTGTCAGATTAAATCTCTGTCGAGGTAGGTGAGGTCACGTTGGCATTCTGTGTTGGTGGGAAAATGTATTCTTTTTGTGATTCGTAGGAAGTGGCATAAATCTTGCATTTGAGAAGAGGTGGAAAAAAAGTACAGTCTACGGCAGTCTAGACATCGACTTCTGCAAGAAGATCCAGACAAAAACCAACAACACCTCCAAATCAGCCCACAGATAATTAACCAATTAAATTAATCGCAATCTTATTAATAAAAAAACAAACAAAAACAAGCTGAATTACATTTTATGAGATAACAGTGATGCTTTAAGTTCATCATTGTTTTTTTTTGTTTTAAATAAGTGTAATTATTAACTTCAAGGCCAATCGTTTCAACATCTCCTGTATACACACGGCAACATTTTGGCCTCAAAATGAGATTTCTATTGACATCAAACAATGTTTTGGAAACCAAAAGGTTGTTTGTAAACAGAAAATTCAAGCTGTACTAGTTAATCTTTTATTCCTGCATATCGCCCAATATCCTCCACTCTGCTGTGGAATCGAGATTTGTCGCAGAGTGATGTTGTGATTATATCAATTTTATAAAAGTCGTCATTTTTAAATGGTCGTCTTATTTCGCATCAGTCCACGCACGTGTGTCTTTGACTCAGGAGCTGTGCAGGCTTGCTCGTGTTCGAAGGGCTTTGTTTTCTCTTAATAAAGCACAAACAGAGTCTACTACGTCTCTCCACTCGGTGCTTTGATCAGAACATCTGCCATCTGAGATGTGACTCATGTTCAGGAGAGCTTCAAAGCAAATGATCAGTTTGCACCTTTTCGCACCTTGCATTGAAAGCAATTTACATTTTTACCAGCTACAACTGCAGTTATCGCTTTCTTTTTACTGTCAAACCTGTAGCTTAACTGGGATGTGTGAACTTCGAGCAACACGCATTAGCTGGTTGGCTTAACTGATGAGTTCTCTAAGCATCGAACTTCTTTGACTTGTGAATGTGAAAATTAGGTCGGAGCAAGACGTTTCTATCGTTTCGTTGGACTGAATTTTGATCTCCCTGTAGCTTCTTTGTTTATAAGAATAATCATACAATGTTTTACTAGTTTATGAAGCTGTCACACAGATTGTCTTTGTCATGGTAAATGCGTTATAGTAAATGTTTCTTTTTATGTTATCCTGCTCTGTTTATTATCTTCAAAAAAGTTAATTGTTTAAACTTTTTTTTTTTTTTTGTTGCTGCAGGATCATCTAAACGCGACAGTTTGTTTTTCCTGTCAAGCTGCTGCGGTAATGTCACTGTGGTCTCTGACCTTGGTAATTACTGTGCGAGAACAATGATGTCAGAATGAAAGACACAATAGTATAGTTTATGCTAAAAAAGCATAGATGGGTATTACCAGGAATTGTGATTTACAGTCCCCGAGTCAGGAAATTGCATAAGTGAGCTTAAAGACAGGAGCGCCTCTAGAAAAGTTTCACACAAGTGGCCAAATATTGAGGTGGCACAGCAAAACAAAGAATTACAAGGCTTTAAATTTAGGTTCGTAGATTAGCAAATGAGTGATGGATTTAAAGGTTGGATTGGTCGAATGTGCAAAAATAACATTGGTATAAATGAATAAATTAATATAAATATATACATAAAATGAACTCAAAAATAAGCATGTCATTTTCTCTTTTTAAATTCAAATGCTGAAAACAAAATGCATATAAACCCCAGTCAACACTAAGAGATATTAAAAAATATATATATATATTCGCACCACCCATCACACCACTAGACCTGAGTTTAACTAAATTAAAAAAGTTACATTTAGTTAAAAAAAAAAGACAATGCTGAAATTAATAAAAAAAATAAATGAATAAAACCTTTGTGGTGTTTATTTACAGACTCAATATCTAAATATTTTAAAAATACAGCATTGACGCTCACTTTGCATCACGGCAACGGTGGAGCAGCTTGCAGGAACTATTTTACATCGAGCTTTTTTCATCCTGACTTTATTTCCAATAAGCGTTAAAGGTGAGCTGTAAAATGAAAAGGTTTGTGCAAAAAGAAAATAAACAAACAAAAACAAGGTCAATCAGTTTTAAAAGAATCTTTAGTCCAAGACTTTTTCCGTCATATTCATAATTTTTTGGAAATTGAATGTAGTTAATATTGATTTTGAAAAACTTGCACAATCAACTCCTTCCCTTATCGATGCCATTTCTTAAAAGAAAAACTTTGAATGAAATTGCTATATTTTATGTAGCAATAACACGCCTACGGATAGGCGTGATAGACGGTGAACTATTGCTATTAAGAAATACTAAAGCTGAATACAAAGACTCTGACATTTCAACCGCCCACCTTGGAAATCCCACCTCAACGGAAAACTGGTTGGACCTGTCAGCGTATTGAAAAGTGTCCGCATTAGTTGGTATTAAGACATTAGCAACAGATCCTTCGGTTTTGTGAGATTTGGGATTATTTCCTTGTTCATTTCATGTAATTGTCATCCATATTGAGATCACAGTTGCTTATTAATTTGACACTGTAGCAGAATTATTAACAATAAAATATAAGCATTTGCACTGTTTAATCTTATAGAATTTTTTTATTATATAATAAAGTTGTA
>NW_006799941.1:2684350-2688290 GCF_000485575.1 Poecilia formosa
TCTTGGTTAATGTCAAGTTGTCATAACAAAGACATTTTGAATAATGTCAACTTTGTATTAAAAGTGTTATAATTTTCCGAATGACGCTTTATGACAACAGTCATAAATATTCATGAAGGCTTATTCATGTTCATGACAGGTGTTATGTCATGTTTATGACAGTGTCATGACAGTCTTATTCACCCCCCTTCAAATAAAGTGTTACCAATTATTGTAATCTAAAGCCACCCAGATCACCTGCAGGATGTTAAGTTTGTATGATTTGTTCAGTATTGATTAGTGATTATTTTTCACTCCGGTAGACAGCTGATAGCTCGCTGAAGACCAACCGTTTTGTTTTGGTTCACATGCAAAGATTTAAAAATTGTCGGCTAATTTTCAAAACCTTAGAGACCACACACAGGAGGATAAAAAAATCTTTTGTACAGCAGGTTTGGTCAGACAGTGTGTGGTGTCGAGCCACACGACAGGAGAAAGACACCACACACACACACACACACACACACACACACACACGCATGCACACACACTGACTTCACTCACCAACATTCTGATGTCAGACGGGAAATTTTGCAAAACCTCTCATGAACAAACGTAAGTTGGGGGTAAATAAACATGCCTGACTGGGAAGACGCAATGGTTGTGGTCTGTAGTTAACAGAGAATAAAACAAAAGCAGAGACGTCCCCGATGTCCACCGGTCTTTCTGGTGCGCCACGGCAGTTGTTTTGTGTTCTGTGTGTTTTGGATTCCTCTCTTGGGTTTCCGTCACTTTGCTCTCTGATTGGCGACGCATCACATTCAACAAGCTCTGGAAACGCAACCAAAATTCACAATTTATTCTTCTCGCAACATCGCTAGTCTGACAGTGATTCAAGGAGCTTTTAACGTACTCGTGTTTCCTCCTCATAAGTGAATTGTCACAAGTAATTTCTTTTTTACATTGAAAAGTAGCAAGGTCTCCACCGTAGATCGGGTTTTATTTGGGCCGAGTCTACAATGGCCAAATTATTCACCCACTAGCAAGTCCAGTCTTTTTGTCAATGCACTTTAACACAGATATTGGTCAACCAATAGGAATATGGTTGACCAATATTCCTATTCAACTTTGCCCTAATTTCCCTTTTAGAATTATGTGGGAGTAAACAGCAGCTCCACATGTCAGTTTCCTGGTCTCTTTTGGGAACTCACTAGTGACTCATACTCATTGCTTGTGGGTTTTGCTGTTGGTTCACTGGATGTGGCATCACCTGAGGCAACGGTAGTTCAAGTGTTGCTGGAAATGATGTAAGATGACAGTAATCCACCCCCTCAAATCAAACGTTGGATAATTAATGTAAAATGTCAAGCGATCATGGTGGCGAAACAGGAACAAGGTTTTCCAAATGACCGCGCTCTCTCTGGAAAACGTGTTGTCTTTTTATAGCTCGCTACGCATGTTGTCATCACCAGCAAGCTGGATGGGATCCAGCATCACCCAACTTAACCTTAACAATTACCAAATATTTTTAAGTTTAAAAAAAAACAAGAAAGTGTGATGTTATATAAAGTATTTCACAAATGTATTAAGGTATATTTTGGTTTCAGGTTCTAAGGTGTAAAAAATGCTTTTAAAAGGTCATTTGCAAAAAGAAGAAATATGCCTTTACTCTTCACTCCATTTGTTTAAACACTATCTGAGAATTTTTTTGGTCGCTTTAAAAACAAAACATTTTTAAAAACTTGATCTATCTTGACACCAATAACTGGCTAACCTGCAGAGTCACACTAAAGTTCACTTGTCAGGCTTCTGATCTTATTAAACAAATCAGAGAACCGCAGAAAAGAACCAATTTTCTGCATACTACCGGAAATTTATGGTATAAATATATGTGGCTGGTTTCATGCATTCGGTTTTGTTTAGATGATTCTCCGCTGGGCCTCTGGGTTTCAGGGGTTTTGCCAGACGCTGTTGATTTGAAAGCTAGCACAACTTTCAACACACCCACCTGCGTATCCTTACGCTTTGCATAAGTGTGTCTGCGGAGCAATATCAAAATAATTTCAATATTGCTTTTCTCCAGTACTCAAAAGTATTTTTGATCCATTTTACTATTTTGAAATACTGGTGTAATAGTGCTGTGACATCTGAGCTGCACATTGTTTTCATTGCTGAGTGTAGTTTTCAGAAACGATCAACGAGGTTGTTCTTTTTCTGTCACTGTTCTTACTTGAGTTAGCAGATTAACAGAAAGTTAACAGATTAAAAGCTATTCGTCTTTCCAAAAACATTCGCAAAAAGCGGTTATGTTGAAGCCAGTGCACACATAAATGTGATATACTATATATTCTACTATGGTGATTGACAGTATGAAATATTTTTCTTGAATTATCCGCAAATTGTCTCAAACAGCAGAAAACAATATTTAGATAAATTACATTGCGATGTTGTATTTATAAAGTATTGTGTTTTTAAACCGAACACCATTACCTTGCGACTCTTATTTCTTCCTTCAGCGAGGGGAGAAAGACTTTGTGCTGATTACAGAAAAGGTCAGCAAGGAGTTCAAAGTTAGGGTAACTCCTAAATCTTCCCCACAAGTAAATAGACAATTCCAAAATCTGTTTCCTGTATGCACACCTTTCCTGGCACTTAATTTCAAAGTATGTTCAGTAAATCAGAAAGACGTCATGTGTTTCTTTGTTATTGTCCTGTAAAACAGCGGCAGAAGGCAGCACACTCCCGTCTTTTCCTCTTTGTTTCGAGTAACAAGGCATGACCCTTCCCCCTGTTGCACCGCTCTCCTTCCCTACCGTTTTGCCCTCCTCTATATGTGTCAAAACACAGATTTATCTAGCTAGGATAACAGCGTAGTTACTGTAGTGCTGTGGACAGCTGTATACCCAGGAAAACTTCTTCATTCTCTCTGTTATCCTGTTTCACTTTTGCTTCATCCTTCTTTTTTTTTTGACATGTGCCCTGTTAACTGTGCAACACCTCTGAAATGTGAATGTTAGTATGTCTGTGACTGTGTTTGCATGTGTTTGTGTGTGTGTTTGTGAGGCCTTGAAGCATGCACCACTCCTTCCCCTTATCCAGTGAGGAAGCGCTACAGTCTCAAGGGACTCATCATCCATTAACTCATAAGTATTTGAGGGAATTAGGTGAAGGTTCGTGTCCTCAGATAGTTGTGGAAATTGAGATTCCCAGAAAGTAGCCAGTGATGCAGACCTTAGCGCTAAAGACATCTCTGCTTTAACGGTGCCAGCTCGCTCCGATTCCATGAGACAAACATCAAGGAGTTTCGGAAAAAAAAAAGAGAGAGAGAGAGAGAGAGAGAAGAGCTTTTCATCTCATGTGTTTACAAAACACCACGTCTGCATAAACATCAACACCAAAAGCATTTGCAGCAACTGGAAATGTTTTCCATTCTGAAGTCATACGAAGGAGAAAGCAGTGGTGGACTTTTCATCTGGGTAACGACGGAAACTAAAAAAAAATCTTGTGTCCCTGCGACAACAATGATGCCGTATTTTGCCGTATTTCATTTCAAACAGTAGTGCAAATAAAAAAATAAAAATGTGGTTTTTTTTCCCCTTCACCAGATTTCCTCTTCTTTTGCTGCCATAGTTAGTCAAATATTAATATTTAAAATTATCAAACACATTTTACTATCAGATAAGATAAAGAGTTCATGTCAGATGATTATGGTTTTTAGTAAGCCACAAAATAAATCCAAACTAACTTAAAAAAGTAACCACCCTGTAAATCCAATACCTGGTTTAATAAGTGAGTATTTCACTTCGCTGTTGAGGAATTTATTTTGCCGAATTGTTTGCATTCAGCCACACTATAGGGTTTCGTGGCAGTAATGGCATGTTTATGGACAGACCGTTGCATAAAAATTTGATTTAAGTTCAGACATTGACTAGACCACTTTAAAAACCATTATATATATATA
>NW_006799941.1:2688480-2696758 GCF_000485575.1 Poecilia formosa
TATGTAAAATGAAAAAAACCTGTAAAATGCAGGTGGAGAACTGGTGTAGTCTGTATCATTCTAATGCTGCAGTACCAACGCTTAAAGTCACAAACTAATGGCTAGATCTTCTTCAGGGATTTTCAAACAGAGAGGAGAATTAGTGGTTCTGTAAATTTCATCAAGTTGTCTGATCCTGAAGCGATAAAGTGAGCCCAGATCTTCACTCTAGTGTATGAGTGATGCTTTAAGCGGCGTGTTAGTTTTACATCAGTCGTTTAGTCATTTTGGTCAGTAGAGGTTTTAGCCTTTAAACTCAAACCATGGATGCCAAGTTTTGCCTTGTCAATTTTTTTTATAGTTGAATCATGAACACTGACCTTAATTGAGGCAAGTCAGGGCTGCTGAGTTTTAGATGCTGTTTTGGGTTCTTATGTGATCTACTCAATGGGTCGTCAATGAGTCTCCTGACTAAATTTGGTAGACCAGGCATTCCTGGGAAGGTTCTCCACTGTTCCACATTTTCTTCATTTGTTGGTAAAGTCCTAAACCCTTAGAAAAATAAAAAATATCTTTATGATCACTTCCAGATAAAATGTTTTGTGTTCTCACATTTTTAGCATATATATGTTAAAACTTTTGCGGCATATTTAGCTTTTTGTGTAACTCACATTAGCAGTGAAATAAAACATATTCCTGAGGATTCTGCACTCTGATATTTTTGTACATTGACAGATCATGCACAATACATTTGCTCAGTGGTTTACCACTTATTAAGATCCTACAAACATCCTTACAATTTTTTTTAACATATATAAATACCTTTTTTGATCACTCTTTTAGAGAATGAATATGTTCTGTTCACTGTCAGTCACATGGTACTGTCATGTTAAAGTTTCAAGGTTGTCAACTGTGTGGGGCCCTGGCTTTGCATGATACTGTTTAGAGCAGGGGTCCTAGAAAGTCACGTTCAAAGGTTCAAATATGACTTCTAGATAAGATTAGATATCAGGAACTACTGGTGATCAGAAACGATATTTCATTGAATTCCCTTACGAATTTGAAGCAAACAAATATATATATTTTTTTTCTTTTTGCTATGTATGTGAGCATAAACTTGAATCTTAAATTTAATTTCATTAGTAACTGATTGTTGTTAAATGAAATTGACAAATTACTGTAAGTACTCTTTAAATGTCCTATTAACAGAAATAACAGTTCCCTAAAGATAAGGAGTGGACGTTGTCCAGAGTGACTTTCCATTCGGTCCAGATAATGTTCGTGACTTTGAGAGTCACAGGTTTTGAGGTCCTGTTATGTAAGGGGTTATTATGACACTCTACAGCTTCCACCATAGCACAGACTGTGTGCATGTTTCTTTTCATGTACTCTTGCAGTTTCATGTTAATTTGCTCTCGCCTGGCTGATATTTGCATGTAGGTCAGCCATTCTTACCCCTACTTTTAATGTTTTAGGGTTACTGAGCTAAAGAGTGATCTGAGGGGAAAAAACAGATCACCTCATGTGTCATTATTGCACAAAAATAACTGAAATATATAAGTTAAAACAGTAAATAGGGCAACATGTTGATCATCCATTAACAAGGCTGATGGTTACCTGTGCAGAATTTAAAGATTTGTCAGATTACATACATTAGATTGAGGGACTAGGGATGAAAACTGGCCTTCATGACTAATTCTGGCAGATTCTTTTATGTCCATTGTCTCTTCTAAAAATAAATAAACAATAACAATTAATGGATAGCTGGAAGCCTCAGGAGTTAGAATCTCTCATAGTTGTCATCTTTGATTGTTTGTCCAAGCAAAATGTGTGCAAAATTTGATTACAGCATTTCAAATGTCAGGCAGTTTTGAGATGTGATTTATCTGTTTTTGCAGTGTGATCTGTTTGCTTTGTTCACTTGAAAGATCAACACTTTTCTGATTATGAACATGGATGAAAACCAAAACATGTTGAAATATGAATTCTGAGTCACTAGGATTAGCCTGACTCATCTCAATTTCATGCAATGCACTTGAAATGTAAAGGTTTGCTTACGAAGACAAACACTGTCTACGGGCAGATTGGAAAAACAACTGTAGTGTTTAGTCTGATCAGTCATCTTTGGCTGTTGTTCCCCTCACCTGAGACTTTCTTTTTTTTTTTTTTAAGTCAGTTTCAACTTGCACATGTGGTTTATTCTGCTACTGTACCGTACATGTTTTCAAATGGTAGAAAAAAGTGGCAGATTCGCCAGGATGTGAGCAGTCACGTTGTGTGAGTTTTTATAGCTCAGGGCTTTTATAGCTAAGTGACAAAATGAGAAGTCATCTGGTCGTAGCAACTACATTTGCAAGTGAAAATGCAACATTTCAGTTTCTGGATTTCATCGCAGTTTTTTATCAAAGCACCAACACATATTTATTTTAGTAGCTTTAATTTTGACTTATGGTTTAGTTGTAGTTTGCATTCTCTTCAGTTGGGTCTGCATTGCTGTGGGGCCTCGTTGTTGGTGCATTTGGCCTGGTCTGGTAATTGAAAGTCAAAACATCAGTTATGTGAGACCATTTAAAATATCTATCAAGGTTTTACCCTCTTTTTTTTATTTTTTTTTATTTTTTTTTACAAAGTATCATTTTGAGTCGATATTTCATCATTCCAGAAAAGTTAGAAGACCAAATGTCATATTTGATTAACCCTTTTTGACCTTAATTTTGAATCTCCACCTGGATATTTTTGCTTATTTTAATTGCACGCAGTTCTTTAAATGTCCTGTGAATAAATATATTTTCATAACAACTGGAAATGTAAATATCTAGTAAGTTATTTTCCCAATTTACCCTCTATTAAAAGAGTGCCCCTCAGACTTCACTCCCTGCTACGGTGGAGGTGAAATTATCGTAATTATCCGATACTGGCTAGAAAGCGCAATGTCTCCCCTTTCAGAAACCTTTGGGATTTTTTTAGATCTTGCAAAGTGTGGTGGAATTACAGTACTGCAAATTTGGTTGGATCACAGGCGCTTTGTTCGGTCTGGAAGGGTTAATGTTTTAGCAAAAAGTCTATTTTTCTCTACACAATCCTTTTTGTGTGGAAATGTATGCTTTCTAACTTTTTGCACACTGTTTCATCAAGTAAATTTAATCCAAATTCAAAGAAAAAAAAAAGTTTGATATTACCGTACAGTAGAAAGAAACACCTGCCTGTTGCAAAGAAAAACAGATGAATAAATGACAATGTGCAAAGTGACACAATGCAAAACTGACAAACTGAACTTAATAGTAGTTGATTTTTATTGCTTATTGGCATTTGAGACCAAATTCAAATATAAAAACAACAAGTCACTGTGATTAGTTTAACTCCACAGACTTTTTCGTTACATTAGCCCCCCTGCAGTCGTTAGAAGGGTTGAGTGAAGAAGGGCGTTAACATTTTACCCTGTGTGCAGTCCTGGCAGGATCGCACTGATTGAGGTTTGTTTTTATTTTCTTTGCAATGTCGGGAACTAATGGACTGACGGGATACCCTCATCACTTCCTTGTTGTCTAACTGTAATATCTGCCTCACTTGAAGGATTAGAAAGACAATATCTACCAGAAAATCTAGTTATCCAACCTGAACCTGATTTTGCATGAGGAAACTTTAAGTCACCCCATAGCATGTTATAACATGTAAACCATTTTACCTCCGGTGTCATCTAAGGTTTCTGGAAGAGACAAAACTTTACATGATACTGGATGTTGTTTTTAAGTAAGTCAAAACAGTTACTTCGGAAGTCGGGTTTGATAAGCTCATTGATCGACCAGAATCACGTTTTTACAAAATCAAGACAGAAATACATCAATCAACTTGGGACAAGTTCTGCGAATTAGCTGTTGCTATTGCACCATGATGCAAACATGGGACTGCTGTTTTATTCAGTTTGTCTATGTCGCTGTGTGTCTGTCCCTATCAAATAAGCTTTATAATAATCATATTTATTTCTGTCTGCTCTTTTAAATACAGCACTTATCCTGTTTCATATTTGGTTTTTGTTACAGTTTTTTTTTTTACTTAGAAAAACTGTAATATTCTCAAATTTACTGACTTGTTTTATGCACAATGCATGACATTTCTAATAAAAAAAGAAGTAAAACATGCATGCATGATAAATTATTGCTATTAAATTCAGTACTTTATAACAAATATTTTTAATAAATGTGGCATAAACCAATAAAAAACAACTTTACTTACTTCTACACTCCTTTCATGTGAATTATTTTACAAATAGGTTATTCCTTTATTTATTTTCAAACAGATCCATTCCTGTCACATGAATATTTAAAAAAAAAAAAATTTCTTGAACCCATCCATGTCAAATGACTTTGTTCTTCTGTCTTTATTGCTAAGGACACTGATGTGGCTCGGTTTGTCATTAGACATAGTTATATACAAATGGCTCTTAATCACTTTAAGCTATAAAGCTTCTCTCATGTGCTGCTGTCTAATGTTAAACAGAAACTGTAATGTGTAAGAAAGAGAAAAATTTCGACTATCAAATCTACTATTGTGGCTTTGGGAATACTCAAGGCAGGAATGCTGTTTGTACCAGTGGCTGTCAAAGCATCTTTCCTTGTCGCCTTGCAGGAAAAACTTTCTTCTGAGGCTGAGATGGAAACAGCTGCAATAAACCCCGAAAGAGCAGAAATTTGCACAAAATTGACATATTTACTATTTATACAAATAATATTTATTGCATGGCTGATCAGTACAATATATCTTAAACACTGATTAAAAATAACTACCTTACTCTCGTGTCTTGATATGTAGAAAAGATGAGACGCAGATGGTGCCGTGTGCCACCAGCATCAGGTATTGATAAAACCGCAGAATCATTCTCCTCACTAGACAGATGGCCTGACAATTATGACATTTATATATGTTGCCTTTTGTAAATTAATAGGCTACACCTTGCTTGCATGCACCGGTTTTATCAATTGTTGACAAACTTAATAATAAGTCAAGCTTTGAGTGAGACAGACTGGTAAATGACAGAATTTCATTTGCCCTGATGAGCAGATAAGGGTTTGGATTCTGTTGACTGCTCCAGTGAAATTGATTTTCCTCCTACTCTAAAATGGCATCACACTGGAAAAAAAAAAGGTTGTTTTGAATCAACTTTTTAAAAAATCACTTTTTTTAGCTAGTTGTATTAGATTTTTTTCATGCTGTAGTTCTGATTTCAGAATTATTCAAATCAGAATTATAGCTGTAGAAAAGCTAATAAAATTAGTTGTAACAGATTAGAGTATTTTTTTTTTAAATTGGTTCAAAGAAACCTTTCTTCAGGGCAGTAAACATTTTGCTTTTGAAATGATTTTTGCATTTCTCTCACACTAATATTTTTGTTAAATTGTGTATATCTGTGAACAAACAAATTTAGTTTGTCTTAGACAGAGAAAAACTATGTAAGCATGACTTACCATGCTATTTACAGCGTGGTAAGTCATGCTCGACTGTTCTTTACCACTACTACTGTCCTTCGAAAGCTGACTAGACTAACCTTTTTCACCGCTGCTGCTGACTCAATATGGCTGACTGTGACAGTTCGTTTCTAGAAGAAGCTTTCAACATCCTTTAGGGTTTTTTTTTTGTTTGTTTTTTGTTAATTGTCCCTGGGGAAATAACAGTAATATATCTTAAGTGCATAACAATGGCTTTAGTTCTTAAAAGGCTCATTCTTATCTCAGTATCAATATTCAACATAACATTGGCAATGAGAGTAGAAAGTTGTTGGGTTTTTTTTCAGTTAGTTAAAATGTAAAAATAAGCTGTATATTTTATGTGGTGGTTTTTCTTATATATATTCCACTTTTAAAAGCGTTAATTATAACTCCAATTATTTTCTTTTTTTACATTTTGTAAGTGCCATCATTCTCAGCACTACAGATGTGTATTTTTTGTTGTAATGAACACACTTTATTACAATCTACCATTGCAAATATATCGTGTATCACATCTGTATGTCTTTCACATCATAAAACAGTGATTCCCATAATAAGTGCAGGTATCTGTAAACATTAGTTTCTGTCAGTATTCCAGGAATGATAAATAGGCTAGACAGGTGAAGGTTGAGAGATCGATAAAACAAATAAAGAAACTTTGCTGTAATACATTTAGCCTTCCTGTTATCTGCTGAAGTTTCAGTGAATGTTTAAGAAGCTGCCTGTATGAGCAGCATTTGTGCCTCGGTGAAAAATAGAGTTTTCTTTATAGTAGTTTATTACACCTTTTGTGTTTTTCCTCTCACTTCATTTTTAAACTTCTCACTGATATCGGAGATAGCAAACTGAGTCTTTTTCCCACAACAACAACTTTTAGACAGAAGACTGCTGCTGCTGACTGCTTATCTGTGGTGCAGTCACACAGCCGAAAAAAAAAAAAAATACAAGGTCAGGAGAGAAATGTATCATTTTTGTCCACCAGACGATTTTTTGTGCATTCCTACTTTAAGTTGTGTGAAGTTTTTCTTTTTTTTTTTAAGAAAAGAAAACGGAAGACGGAAGGAAAAGTCATTTTTTTCTGTCTTTTCAACTGGATTTTCCTCAGCAGGTTTCATATTTTGTAGACATCACATTCCTTGTTGCTTTCGGGGAAAAATAAACCTTCCACTTGGCAGCAATGTGAAAGACTACGCTGCCTTCTGTCAGCTAAATCTGCAAAAGCAATATCTATTATATTATGAGGGCACAATAAGGGTCAAAGCATGTTTAAAGTGAAGGTGCTACTGCTGGAGTTCTGTTGGGACTTGTTGCCATGTAGGAGTTTTGGCATTTTGCACAGCTCACACAGTGAGCACAAAGTTTCTGGCAGCAGTTTTAGACATTTAAAAACTTTGACATTTGTGTGATAAAGTAACATTTATGCTTGTGCAAGTCCAATGAAAAAGCTATGTTTCAGTGTTTTCAGATGTTACATGAGGAAGAAAAAGGGAATGCGTCACCACTGTCACATTGCCTCTTAGTGACTGAGAGAGGAGGGAGAGAAGGGCAGCCAAAGAAGCATGATGAGGTTGTCAGAGTGAAGAAACAGGAAATCATCTGCATCTGATGTCTGCCACCTCATACACACACACACACGCGTGCACACATATACAAAACAATGTTCAGAAAAATTATTTTTGGACTGTACCACATGTAATACAAGCCTCTACCAATTCAACAATGTATGGTGTAGAAATAAAAAAATAATAATCAGTCAAGGATCAGACATGACACACTCTCAAACGCACACAACACACACGCGCGCTCAGACCACATGATCGTTCGCTGTCTGAACTTTTGCTGAGCCCAGACTCTGTCAGAGAAAGATGTGTGTGTAGTTCCCTTTCTAATGGTCATCACTTCCTGAGGAAAAACATGACCACACGCACACATAAGCGCACACGCAGACTGTCGTTCTGACACTGTCACTTAGACGTTCAGCAGTGAGGCTGGAACAGAAAAGTCACGGAAGCGGGAGAAAGGGGTGAGTGGACCAACCAGAACCCTGTGTGTTTATGAGTTTGTGTGCACGTTCTTTTTCACAACTGTTTCTGGTGTTAAAAAGATTCCTGCAATTAATGTATTTGTTTATAATGTCTGGCCGGCAGATTTGCGCTTTATTTCAGCTGAGACAAGATACTATCCTCATGAGGAAATGTTACCTTCTTAAATAAAATTGATTGGTGATCATGAAAAGTTTACAAATAGTCTTAAAAAATCTATACTACATATTTAAATAATGTTAAATTTAATAGATGCTTTGATTGCATGTGGATAATGACGACTGTTACTATTTGCTTTTAATATTCTTTGAAATTGTTGTGGTTATTGACTTGTACTTGTGTTTTTGGTTTAGATTTGTGTGTTTTAGGTTTTCTACTTTTTGTTTTTTTTGTAATATACTTGTAATACTGTGCGTATGGTGTGCAGGCCAGGAAAAATAGTCTGTTATTATAGGGTCTAATGAAGATCGTTGAATAAACTATTTTAAACTGGACAAATTGGGGTTCATCTACTTTTTAAACATTTGTATAGCTTCTCATACACAGAGTGTCTCTTTCCGGGTTTATTTTAGCACAAGACTAAAATGATTTTTGGTAGTATCAGTGAACTCATATCACCTGCTGACACAGAAAGCGGGTGATAGTATTAATATTTAATATAATATAATATATATATATATAAAAAAAATAATTCCCCTCTCACCCTCCGTGGGTGGTCTCTTTCATCCTCTGAGCTCGGGTCCTCTACCAGAGGCCTGGGAGCTTGAGGGTTCT
>NW_006799941.1:2697253-2718136 GCF_000485575.1 Poecilia formosa
ACTATTAGAATTCCTCTAACCGAACTGAAGAGGAGGAAACATGTTTAAATTGGTCATGTGAGACTTATGGGTCCAGATCTAGTTTACTCATTCACTAAAATGTAGGATCATTTTCCACCGGGCAAAGAAAAAAATCATTGGGTACTTAAACAAAAGAGTATGAATTTATTTTTAGTTTTAAGTATTGACTAATGACATAAATTATACAAAAACAAAAAAAAACAACAACAAAAACACTCAGAACTACCCAATCAAACTGCTTTTTGTTCTCTCATTGTAAAGTCCAGAAAGTCAAACTGGTATCACGTTCTGCACAGAAACTACTTTAAGTGACTTTAGTGGGTATTTATTCTATGTTTTTGCTCACATCTATTTAGAAAAATAACAGTATTGCAACACCAACAATCACTACATTTTTTTGACCATTTCTTGCCATCACTTCTAACACTGTGAAGGTAGATATGAAAATGTTGCCATAAAATGTAAAAACTATAAAATCCAGCCTATTAACTAGCATTAATGAACACATGCGCTGAAAAGAATCAAGCTAGTTAATCAAAACAAAATCCTACCATATATTCTGCTAGTGATAAGGCAGATCCTTTACAAGATGGATTTGATTTTAGGTTTATCTAAAGTTGAAATGAGGAGATTTTACTGACAAAATCAAATAGAAATCAGAGACAGGTTGTCTGGCAGACGAACGTTGCGGTTTCTATCCTCCCACAATGCCAAGCTTTGAAGGCTCCATATGAGTAAGTTTGGTACCAACAGACCAGGTGGGTTTTCAGACTCGGTCTAGACTTTCGGTCTTGTCAAGAGGGCAGTCCAGACCTCCACTTGACACTTGGTTTTCCAATACTCTCCTACTTGATCATTCATGTGTAGAAGGGGGAAGGCCCTTTCTGGTGAATCTGCCTCTAGTGGCTTCACACCAGCAGAATAAAAAAAAGTGCCAGTTTCCTGAAGAGTAACACAGACTTTTTGGTTATTTTTTATGTTTTTACCCTCCGGTGACACAAAAAAACACTTGACTTCAAAAACTAGGCGGCTTAGTCAGACAAACCGCAAAAAGAAATGTCTTACTGCACATGATGTTTCCAGAGTCCCACATATTCTTAACATGGGACTCATCAGGCAAAAATCAAGCTCTCTAATCTTTTCAAAGAAAATGTGGGGACTGCGAAGCAGACGAGCAGGCGGGCATGTCTTTGTTTTAGTCACTGACTCTGAACCACATGCTGTTTTACATGAAGAGGTCAGGAAGTCACAGAACTCGGGCTGAGCGTTGCCTCTCTCGCTTTCATTCCCTGCCACACACACAGTCACACACAAATGAAAAACTTTCAAGAATAAACACCTTTGACAACATATGGTTTACTTGTTAAGGGAGCAAAGAGAAAACAGCGTCCTCTCGTCAAGAGGTGTAATATTTTGCAACTTGTCACTGCAAATATATTGCAACTTGTCACTGCTTTAATAACCTTGTGAAGACAGGTGTAGCTCTGAGCTAAATTTAACAAATATTTCATTCGACTGTAGTTAGCCTTCCTTTTTTTTCACCTTTGTTTTGCTTCTGTAGTTTTTAATATCATGTGAAGAGATATTTCCATATATTTCAAAGTGATTGATTGTGGTTGATAATAGCTGTTTAGTCCTCGCCCTGAAACAAGGTGGGTAGTTTTTTGTTCAAACAGAGCAAATAAAAGTGCAAAGGCCTTGAATGTGGCGGAGCAGGTTTTCCCTTTTGTCTCCCACATATTACAATAAGCCAGGCTGCTTTATGTCTTAGCATCTCTGCCGTTCAAAACTCACTTTGATAAGTGTAGTGTAGCTTGAAATAATCTTCCACTAATGATTGTGGTAGAAGGGTTTTAAACGGTTCTGTTGCTTCTTTACTATTATTTGGGGCTTATTCAACAAAATTCAACATTTACGTTGCATAACTTTCAAACAATCACCACTTTTCAGGGCTCCCAGATTGAATGTGTCTTTTAATATAAATATTTACATTTCCTCCTCCGTTATTCTTTTTCTATTGCACCTCATGCTGAGATGTTGGTGAAAAAGCTCAACTTTTTCACTCCTTGGACAGATCTTTAAGTTCAAGGAGAGACTTGTTGTTGCTACAGTTTTGTCTGTTCTGGATTATGGTGTTGTGCTTTATATCCACACTTATTCTCAAACCTAAATACTTTGGAGACAGTTTATCATAGGACTCTGAGATTTATTTGAAAACATTGCTGTTTGTTATGTGCATTGTTGGATGATCTCTCTTCGGTACAGAAGTTTCAAATGACTGTTTAGATCCGTAGAACTTCATATCAGAAAACAAAAAAAACAAAAACAGTCTTGGGTCCCAGGATGTCCTTTTGTACCTAAAGTTGGTACGGATTATGGAAATAGACAGTTGAAACCGTTTACCAAATGTGTATGTTTTCAAAAAGCTTGTCTATAAGAAGGGGGTGAAACATTTGAGTGACAAATTAAATGATTTTCAAATTAAGATAAATAATAAAGTTCACAAGAAATAATCATGAGATAAATAAGGACTCCAGCCACAGCGCCTGATAAGTGTTCACCTTGAACATTTCACATTTCATCAATTGTAACCAGAATTATTTGGGAGGGTTTAACATAACACAGCAAAATAGCTGTAACTCATTTATATGGGATGCATTTCATTTGGGATTGATTGGTTTTCGGTTTGGACTTTGACTGGGCCTTTCCGACATATACTCCTAAGTGAAATGGATGTTGTCACTTCAAAGTCGCACAGCAAGTTTAGAGAGTTCAGTCAGGGTTGTGTTAGCGTTGCACACTCACATAGTGTGTCATGAGGGACAAAAACCTTAAAAGTTGTTTTCATTTGACCAGAGCTTTATACAAAATGTGGGTTTTGTATAAAGCCCATGTTTGTGGACTGATAGTTTTTTTGACAGGGTCTTTCATCTGAGCTGTTAATCTTTGTATCTCCTCCTGAGTTACCATTAGCCTCTTGGCTTTTTCCTGTCAAATTTGATTTCTTGGTTTTGGTATTATGCTGATCTTTGACCAAATCTTCCCCTTCCATAAATGTTAAGGATGCCTTGATGACTGTAAAGATAATGTTGTAATCTTAAGACTGATCTAGTCTGCTTGGAAGGACGTTGGGACTGCTCTACCCTCAAATTGGGGATATTGAGCACGTTGAATTGTCTTGGCCAGAAATCCCAGGTGTTCCTCGAGGACAAATGAGTCTGTTGAATGTGACATGTAGCCAATCAGAAAGTAAGGTAAGGAAAAAACTGAGAAGCATCCCAAATACAGAAGACAAAACAACTGCCATGGTGCACCAGAAATAGAAGGATGGTGGACTTTGCAGACCTCTTTTTGTTTTGTTTTTTCTCTGTTATAAAGAGTCCACAAACTATCATATGACTGTCTTTGTCATATGGATATACACAACACACTGTAGGATCAAACTTGTTATTGTCTCTAAGGTTTTGAAAATCCACCAACAATTTTTTATTGTTGCCGTGTGAACAAACCATTAGAAGTTCAGAGTTTAGGGTATGGTTTTATTACCTAACCCTCCTTTGAACTTCTCCACAATTGTTTCCTTTATCTCCGACGTGTATGCTGTGTTCCTTGGTCTTCACAGCCGAAGCCAAACCTTTGAGGCCTTCGCAGAACAGCTGAGCTGTGCTCATACCGAGAACTATTTACATAGCAGACTCTACTAATTTTATAAATGCTAAAGTTATGTATTCCTATGTTTCATTTATACGTGTATTTGCACAAGTTACTATTACTCAGTGCTGGTCTTTTATAAACCAGAATAAAATACATTGGACATTTTAGTTTTAGCATTATGAAATGTAAAAAAAATTGGAACGATTTGAACTGTTTTGAAAGGGACTATGCAGTCTGTTGAGTAATTTTATCCTGCTCCTTTGTGTCTGACCATTTTGGAAAAAGCCATATCTGTTGTGAAGAAATCTGAGCATCTTGAACATTACATTGGTTTTGCAACTTTGTTCCTTAGGGATGATTTCACATATTTCCCTTGATTTCACCTCTTTTTTCCAAAGTGGTTGCATTCTAGCTGTGTTGACAGTGGCACAGTCTCTCTTAAACAACTTGAAGAACAGTTTGTGTCTGCAAATTATTTACCTTAACTACTTCAGTAATTCTTTACAGTAAGAAAACCTGCGTTCTTCTTTTAAATATCTTTCTTGGAAAACTCACCCTTTAAGACAAACACAGAGTGAAAGGAGCTTGTGGCTGCCAGACTTGCTTGGCCTTTTTGGGTTTAAACACTATTAGTGTGTCACGACTGAAGTGCCAAATAATAGAAAGCATTTATCCAAACTGTACGTCTACCTCGAAGTCAAGCCTTGACACGTGGAAACCGAGAAGCGGCAGGAGACACCACTGCAGCTCCTGCACACGTGCTGACATGAACACGCCTCTACTAAGGCAACACAAACCAAACACCCCTTACTAATAATTTGTCACCTTTTATCTAGCCTGACAACTTGTTTTCCTACACAATACTCATAGATTCAAACTTGAAAAGATTTTGCATGGCACTGTTTCGATGCACAACCTCCGAAGAGAAGTTTGAGCCCGAACTTGTTTTCACCCTCAGTTACGACATAATTGAAAAAGTTTTGTTTCACTGCAGTCGCCTTCCTTTTTCTTTTCCCATGTTGTGCTGAACACAGAGCATGAATTTCCTCAGATGAGAGTTTTCTTAAGAGTCTCCAGAGTGCAGTTCAAATCCTTAAATCCTTCCACCAGCCCAGGGACTTGCTTTCTGTCACCCATTGCTTTATCTCTCTTGCCTTTTGCCTCTGGAGCTCCTCTCTTTCCCACTGGATTTCTTTCTCCATCTAATAACTCGATGCCAAGCAGAGCACAAGTCACTCTCTTCAACAGTCTCTTCCTCAGTCTATTTTAATTCTGCATCAGCTGGCAACTCTCCAGCAAAAGGAAAAATAACCAGGTTTCTTCGGGTATTAATAGTCATCAGTTTCACACACTTATGCACATACCATTCCTCTGCTTGTAGTCGAACAATACCTCAGCCCATGTGAATTTTAAGTGGACCCCACAGATTTTTTGCTGCCACATTCAAAACAAGTGAAAAGGAAACAATATGTGTTTGAGAGAAGAGGATGTTTGTTCCACAGGGTTGTTTTGCCAAGTATCTTTGGAGCCAGTGGAAGTCATTATCATACCGGGTGCTACTGTGCCATCTGAGCCTACTATTTTCGTTGTGTCCTGTTGCATAATTAGCATTCTTTGCTTTGTTTTCGTTCCAAATCAGTATCTGAATGGTTGATTGGGGGTTATTTTGAGAATCTGTACAGGTTATAAAGGTTACATTCACTGAACAGAGCTATGGATCCATTGATTATTTGTGAAAGTTGCTGATCTCTTTTCTGTTTTTTTTTATTTATTCGAAATAAAATCAGTGACTTTGTAAATAATTTTACAAAGTTTATTGCACTTTACCTTAAATAAAAACATTACATATAAGTATTCAAACACATATGGGATATTCTTGTGGCCCTTTTACAACAAATTATTTAATAAAAAAGAAAACATTCATTTTGTATTTCTAGTCATATTTTTGTTAATTTTCTTTTGCATGAATTGCATAAAAACGCAAAGGAAAAAACACTTTTTAATGCATTTGTATTGATAAACATTAGTAAATTTTTGGTTTTTGGTTATTCAGGAACCACAGTTGTATTTGTATTTCCTCTAATTCATGTAAAACACTTTTAATTGCCTTGTTGCTGAAAATGTACTATATAAATAAAATTACCTTACCGCACCACAGTCAAGGGCCTTAAGGACCATATGCAGCTCCAGAGTCAGTTTGAAGAACATAAGTCAATTATGTACATCCAAATAAAATCTACTGAAGTCTTTGACAAAATTGGAAAAAAGGTTGCAAGGTTATGAATGCATTTGTCATATGCTATACATTAGATCATGGAAGAACAAAACTTTATTGCTAATCAAATCCGTTATTAACATTTGACTGAAAATATTTTTTTTATCTAGCTGATATTTTGTATTTGGCCTGTGCTTGATTTAATGGTGCTTTACTTGCTGAGAGGATGACGAGAGCAAAAATCCCAATCTCCCAACATGCTGTAAATTGTTGCATTACACCACAGCCTTGGGCAAACTTACCCTCGGGGCGTAAAGCTTTCTATTTGGTTTGCTTTCATGTGGACGCTAGTACCCTCTGATGGTTGGTTGGACTTTGATAATCTCGGCTGACTTTTTTTCCTCCAATGTCTGTCCATTTTGGATGAAAACACCTTCAATGATCTGTGCCAACAAAAACAAATCTAGCTAAGTTGTAACTATGGTGAGCAGACCAGTGGTAATGAAAAGGGATGCTGATAAATTTAGTTATCTACTAGTTCTGAATCTAAATAAAGATAATAAATAGATACAGATGTTTACTAAGTACCTCCCATTTTTCACAGTTCTAAATAAAGATAATAAATAGATACAGATGTTTACTAAGTACCTCCCATTTTTCACAGTGAAGGTATTCAGAAAATGAGAATATAGTAAGAAAAATTCTTAAGTCTTAATAAGTCCGTAGATGTTTTAGCGCTCAAAAAAGGCAGTTATTTTTTTGTGCCTTATATCAAGTCATGTATCCTTGGCCTCCTTTCCGTGTCCTTTAGTTGGGCAATCGCACCACTAGGCACCCAAACAGCATGAGAGGAAGACAGTGTTTTGAGCAGAGGAGACGTTCCTCAGTGCCAGAGTTCGTCTTGTTCTCCCCGTGACACAGTCTGCCTCCCTGTTTGCATGATAACAGACATACTTCAAGAGCAAGCGGGAGGACTGTGGGTACTCCTCATGGTGTTTGCATGGGAGTGTGCATGCACGCCCTAATGTTTTGAACTTTTCCGAGGAGACATTTTTAATGATTAACCTTCAGCAGAATTCTGTATGTGGACTTGTAGTTTACAGGCATGCTTAATCTTCTTTGCTTCAGATTTCCACTGTCTTTATTCAACAGTTGTGTTTTTGAAAAGCCACAAACACTCATGTAATCAGGAGTAGTTTGTGTTGCATCTTTTAATGCTTTCTTATCTCTTCTGTTTGCGCCACAGACATGGTGGACACCCAGCAGCTCCTAGCGTGGCCGGTCGGTTTCAGCCTGAGCACAGTGGACCTGCCAGAGCTGGACGACAGCCCCCACTACCTCGACATGAAACATTTGTCCACGTCAGACTATGCCTCCGTTTCCTCCTCCTCCATCCCTTCCTCCTTGTCTCCCCCGCTTGTATCCGCCATCTCATCTGCCGGCTTGGCCTACGACATCAGTCCTCCGCTCAGTGAAGAACACCTGACGAACATGGACTACACAAACATGCACAGCTACAGGACAGAGATGGAGACGCACAGTAAGTTCAGCTTAATTTGCTCCGATTAAAAATTTTGTAGATTCGAAGAGTAGAATAGAAAGCTACTGCTGGTTGAAGCAACTAAATGATCAATAGTCATAAATTTGAAATGTGTTTTTTTTTCCTCTTTTAGACCCAATTAAGATGGAACCAGAGTCACCGCCACAGTACTCTGACAACCCTTTGTTCTCCAAGTTCCCAGACGATGCATCAGCTTCAGCGTTGAACATCGAGTGTCGCGTGTGCGGAGACAAAGCCTCGGGGTTTCACTATGGGGTCCATGCCTGTGAGGGCTGTAAGGTAGGCCTGAAAAGATACAGTAAATGGCAGGTATATTAATTAATCAAAGGTGTCTCTTTGAATAAAGATTTTTCTCAATAAATAAAAAAAAAAAAATCATTGGCAGGGTAATTTAATTCAAAATGTGAATTAAATTCACAGACATGACGATCCATTTTAATCAGATAATTCTGGCACAAACTGATGAAAACTCAACTCATTTTGATTATCAGAAAAGTAGAGCATAACTCGGCACGAATAAAAACACTGATTCTATTTTATGGCCTATAGAAACCTGGAGGAGACCGCTGACTTGACAGTTCTCAGATAGTCAATGAGTGTAGCCATAAAAAACAATATTGCTAAAGAAGTTGCTGTTCACAGAGTTGTATTCAGGTATGTTTACACGAGATGAGAGTCACCAGAACCAGCAGCGTAGATGAGCTGAAGGCCACTATTATAGCTACCTTGGTTTCCTTCAAACCTCAGCAGAACCACTGGCTGATCGTCTCTGTGTCACTGACGCAGTAATTCATGCAAAAGGAACCCCGAGCAAGTACTGAGTGTTCATACTGTACAGTGCATGGATATGCTGTTCAGTAGGGTGATGATTTCTTATTGACAGTGTTTTATAAAGGCTTTCTGTAACATTCAAATTTTTTAAAAATATAATTTTGGGTTTCAAAATAAACTGAAATGCATAACACTGTCTGCATATGAGTATATTATTCCAAGGATGTGATCATTTTTTGAGATACACATGCCTTGTTATCTTCTATAATGAATTTAAGGGACTTTCTTTTCTTTAAAGAATCAGTTCAAGACCCCATAAAATATAAACTATTAGTATAAAATGACAGAAACTAAAATGATATATCCAGAAATTAGCAATGGACAAACAACACCACCTGAAATGATCCAAAAATTAATCAGCACTGACTCTTTGTAGTGGGTTTCCTGTCTCATGGTGCTCTACAGTTTCATAATCGCTTCTCTTCTGTCATGCAACTCTTTTCTATAACATGAGTGTTTTTTTTTTTGTTTTTTTTTTTTACTGAGAAAGAAATTCAGTTGTTGAATATTCCAGGTATGAAGTGTATCTGTACTAATATTTATAGCCATGATTGTGGTTAATTTTTTTATCAGTAAAATTCCAGGTAAGCATGTTTGAAGAATTTGGAATTGGCTTGTTGGGAAATACGTGGAAGTGCTGGTTGCATCCAACAGGAACAGCTGGCAATAAAGTTGGTTAATGTAGCACGTCCTGCTGTGGGCTTCCTCCAGAGATTAATCTTAAAGCAGAGTGATAAACAGCATTGATAGGTTTGAAGGTGAATTATGCTTATCATGAATGACATAACCAGTCGAGAAACGAGAAAACTGATTCTAAAGATTATTTTTCTCTTTCTTAAGTGAAAAACTTTACATGTTTCTAATAGGAAACCTCTAGTTAGTACCTAAGTTTCAATAACAAAGCATGCAAGTTGTTTCATGTCATTGTTACCAGCAGCATGATTTCGAATTGCAGGATCTATCAGTTCTTCCAAGTTGTCCAGGTCCTAATGCAACAAAGCAGCACCAGACTGTCACATGACCATCACCATGGTTAACTTTAGCTATGGCGTTCTGTTTAAAATGCAGTTAGTTTTATATTGAATGTAACAGACCAACACTTTTCAAAGAGTTAAACCACTGTCTTAATAGTTCAGGAAATATTTCGCCATATGTATGGGGAATTTTAAGATGAAATTTGGGCCTTAATGTTCTTTAGTCAGCAGTGATTTGGCCTTCAAACTCCCCCTTTGCAATAGATATCATTTTTCCAAGTCTTTGTTTTTCTGTAATTATGAACACCAATCTTAGCGGAGACGGGTAAGACCTGAATTACTTACTTTTTTCCAAAGTTCATTTCCTGACCTCCTGTGTGAGTCAGCAGTGCAACACTCGGAGTAGTTCTGATAGGCCTTACTCTTCTGGAAAGGTTCTCCACTATTAAATATTTTCTTCCTTTTTACAGAATTGCTCTCACTTTTCTTTCCTGGGGTTCCAACGTCTTAGAAACTTCCAGGCCCTTTTATGACTTATTGAGTTTGTTCATATAAGAGCATGATGTATCGCTTCTCAGGATCTTTTAGTCTACTTGCTTTAATCAGAGTGGTTCTACTTAAGTGATTTCTTGATTCTACAAGCCTGTCTGTAATCAGGGCTAATTTGTCTGGTTAAATTTAATTCAGCCTGTGTTTAATCACTGTTAATTCATGATTTAGTGAGGGGAGGGAGAGGCATATTTTCACATGGAGCCAGTTTGTTTCAGATAGCTTATTTTCCATACTTTAATAAATCCTCTCTGTAACTCTGAAGTCAATTCAAGTCCACACCAGCAAACAAATTATTTATTGCTTGTTTCAAAAGGTAATGCCTCGGTTGAGAAAAAAAGAAAAAAAAAAAAACCCTGACAGTCAGAAAACCTCAGAATACTGCCAGGAAATGTTAACCAGTGTCACAGTTGTTGTCTCTGATTCTCTAAGCTGCTTCTGTGCTGGTCGCTTCCTTTTTCTGTGTCACCATGTTATCTGCCATATGTCGGTGGAATAAATAATTGTATTATGCCCAGAGAGAAGTGGGCATTTTTCTATCTTTCTGATGTCTGTCACTCTAACCACAAGCCCCATGCATTTTTCCACTCAACACCGGTATCTGCCTCTGCGTACAACGAGCCAGCCCTTTAACTTTCTGTCGGTGTGTCTGTCTGTGCTGTCTGTAAGGAGTATAAATAACTGATAGAGTGTGGGTGAAGTGTCAGACATATTTCCATTTTCTTTGAAATATTTTGACATTATAGGAAGTTGAACTATAAATTGTGACACTATGTTCCAAGCATAAATGAGAAGGATTTTCAGTTTCAGCAGTAGTACTTGGTACTCACCTTATACTTTGGTTCCAAGAAGGTTTCACAGGTTTAAAGTGAAACTTACATGAAAGGCATGTAAGTGTGTACTAAAATCTATATGTACCTGTGAGCTAATTTTTATTTATTTTTTTTAATCCATCTTTACAAAAATCCCTTTTTATTGCTACACACCAATATATATTTCTTGTTCCTTGCTAAATGTCAGGATTTACTTTAAGGCAGAAAAATGTAAATCCCACAAAAGCAAAGCCATTAAGTCATCTAATATTAAGACAAAATACAAATTTTGACTAACAACATGAGAACGTTATTCATTTTTGTTTTAAATGGTGTTGTACTTTAACATTTAGTACAACAAACTGTTGTACTACAAATCCACTGCTTGCTCCGATTGATTTGAATGAAACTTTAAGGCGTTTGGTCGGTGTGTGGTACAGGTCATCATTATCAGCTACAAATTAAATCGGGATGTATTTTAACATTAAAATAAAAATGATATATTTTAGTATGTATAAGTCAACAATTTGTATGTAAAAATGACATATCCAAACAATCAACTCAGCTACTTCTGTCAGTCGGAACGTCTTTGAGGGGGTTCCCTTCTTCAAAGATGGTCTTGAGCATCAGTCAGAGTGAGCAACAAAGACCCCACATCCTGTTTAATCTAAACACCTGCGTTTTCAAACAAACAACCAAGTTTCAACTAAGAACTCATTGTTTTAAAAACCATTTAATGGAGTTAAATTAACACTATCTGAAGGGGCTACTGTAAGAGCAGTCCACAGATGTCAAAACCTCATGTGGTTTAGATAAGTCTTATACTGTACTTTTGGCATGTGGGTTTTATGAAAGATGTTCTTTGTGAATTATTGTTCTCTCTACATCTCCCCACATCAGCCATTGTTTGTGCGAGTGATACCCTGTAGGAGGATTATGCTGTGATGCACTGAGTTGCAAAGACGTTGCTACTTTGAAACGTTGTGCTGTTACGTTTCACATTGTGGACAATTTTTAGAGGTTAAGCTCCCTTTTCATTTTTTTTTTTTGGATCTCATTCTTCAATCTCAAATAGTCTTTCTGTTTAATAACATTTGGAAAGCTTTGTTTTTTCACCAATCATTTTTTTGTTGGGCTCACTTTAACATTTAACAGTTTCTTCACCATTAACCCTTTTGCTTGATATTTGACATTCCTATTATAATATCTATATATTTTTTAAATACTTAAAAGTTTGTGTTTTGTTAGGCTTCATAATACACAATGTACTCTGAGCTCGACAGACTTTGATTTTGATTTTTGTAGAAGCAAAAGATCAATAAATTTAGAGAGCAAACACGTTTTTGCTCCCCTATTTCTCCCTGCAGTCTCACAGTCAGACACATTTCCACTTAATTTGCATTATTTTTTTAAACTACCCAGCAAAAAATAAAAGTGACAAATACATTTTCAATTTTAATCCCACTGTCATGTCAATCATCTCTTCAGTCAGTTTACTGCCATGAAGGTGAAAGGTAACATCAACAGAATTTGTATCAGTGTTATAGCTGCACTTTTATCACTGCCACATTTATCACTCACCTTAAATCAGATAAAATACAGTAGAAAACCTTTTGCAGTATTGCAGGTGTGGGCTGAAAGCAGTTTAGGCCAGTTGATAATCTACAACAGAGTCACTTCTGCTCAGCGACATGCATACAGATTAAATTACCTGTTGATTATTGAAACAATGTTTTAAAACAATGCAATCTCTTTCTATTGGTGTAATTAGATTAGAACCAACAGAACAAAAATTTCAAAAAGGTTTTACAGAGGTTCAAACTCAGGATGTCTGCCACTGAGGAAAGACAGCCACGCTGCCAAATTAGACCAATTTGTCTCATGAGCTGTTCGATGAATATTTCATATCTGTGAGACACATATTAATCAACAGAAAACCGTATTTCTTTCTTCTGGTAGGATTTTTTTAGGCCCTCTGGGATTGAATGCTGTGATGTGGGGGTGGAGGATTGCTTAATACATTTCAATAACCAGGCGCCTATGTTTGCATTTGTTCGTTTTTGACACTGTTAGTTCTGTGGCTGCACAAGGGGGTTTGTGTCTTTCTGCCACTCCGTCATGTCATAACTTTCTGGCCTGAATGAAAGTGAGTTACAGCAGTTATTGTTCTGCTGAAGTCTCAGGGGACACTCACCAGAAGAAGGGGGTCAGCCAAGCAGGCAATCCCTTAATTGTTTCAAAATAGAAAACATTCTTTATTGAGGCGGAGGCTTGACCCCCTTTAACTTCCTCCTTCTCTAAATAACCTGCGATTAAACAAGGAACATCTGGATCGTGGTGTAGATGTCAAAACGGACAAGCATTCCCAAAGAACTCAGCAGGGAGTTTCTAAACGCACATCACATTTTCAGTGCAGCTTTAAGGTTTTGTTGGTTTTATTGTTGATCCTACTCAACTTATCTGTTTGCTGAGTTCATATTAAGGAAACAAAAACTGTCTTCAGAATATGTTTGGCAAGGTGTGTGCATTGGGAGTTTGACCGTGGCAGGAAACTTAATTGCTGAGATAAGAGCAGATCTTATGACTTTTCTGGTTCTAAGGTTAAACGTATAAAAGTACACCTTGGAATACAGTCTACTCTTTTTTTTACATAAAATTGTGGGCATTAAGATTTATTTTCCATCAGATCAAACAATAAAAGCATGTGTTTACTTTACATTGATGTATCTCAAGTTTAAACATGGTGTCAGAAAAGCTGACATTTTGGCTTGAGAATATTTTTTTTACCTTTCTTATTGATAAATTTACTGCACTTTGGTCCTACAAGTTAACAAAGCGTGTCCACTGGATTTGCATTGACTGTCCTTTTTTTCGCCTCACAGGGTTTCTTCAGACGCACAATCAGGCTAAAGCTGGTGTACGATCACTGTGATCTCCACTGTCGCATTCACAAGAAGTCACGCAACAAATGTCAATACTGCCGTTTCCAGAAGTGCCTCAACGTTGGGATGTCACACAACGGTAAGATTGGGATATCTGTGCTTTTTTATTCTTAACTCGATCCGTTCATGGAAGAATAATGGTGCATAAAAAGGAAAAGATGAGTGCAAACTCTCTGTTTTCATAGGATTTGAAAGTAGCAACAGGTTCTGCTAATCAAATGCACTCAGTGCGCTGATTATCAGCAAGTGTCACCGTCTCTATAAAAGGAGAAGTTTGGGCAGTTTGCTGGTTCATAGTTTACAGGTGTGTAACAACATAATCTCAGAGAAGAAATATATCAGCAGTGATCTTAGAGAAGCAATTATAGCTGCTAATAATCAATCTGGAAAGGGCAAGAAGGCAATGTCCAAACAAATTGCAGTCCATCTTTCTAAAGAGATTATTATGAAATATAAAGTACAGATAAAGTATGAAGTAGAGATTATTATAAAATAGTAAATGTTTCTGCTAAAACATTTAGGAGAGAAACCAAATCTTCCCAGGAGTGAAGATACCAGCAAATTCACCCCAGCTTAGCCCGTTCAATATGGCCCAAACTGAGTCATGCAACAGTGAAATCAAACATAGCAGCTAATCTACAACACAATTATGGAAAGTAATTCTGAGAATTTGCAATTTAAAGCACGGACTGGGTCAAAATCCGGGTGGTCACCCTGTTGAAATATTGTGGTAGCATCTTAACAAAATGGTGCACAAACACATTTCCACAAAGATGGAAAGAAACTGAAGCAAAGTTTTGCAGAAGTAAAGGGCAAAATTCCTCCGCAGTAATAAGAGACTGAAGTCATACAGAAAATGGCAACTTTTAATTATTTCTGCTAACAATGGCTCTAAGGAACAAAACCCAGTTATGTGTTGACTGTAAAAAAAAAATTAACTTTTAGGTCGAAAAAGTCGGATCTTTTTTGAAGTGTCTCTACATAACTCCTCTTGCCCCAGATGCCCCCCTGAGAACAGAGTGCACACTGCTGGCCACACTGCTGCACATTTAGTCTTCAAGGTCTGCAGCTTGTCACCTCACTGCCCTATATGTTGCCACTAGCTTCTTCTGTGGTCTCGGGTTTTCATCGCAGACTTTGCATCATGTCTTAGTTCGCGTTGCTGGTTCTGTGTACCTGATACCTTTTAAAGGTGATCAAAAATGAGGCTGTGGTCAACAGCTAACTCCAAATACCCACCAGTGTGTTAAATTTTTCCTTTCTGGGTTTTCATGACCAAGTGGCAAGACTTTTTAAATAAACACAGGTAAGTCTCTTGAGGTGCCTGGTGCAGCTTTTATATTCGTGCTGCTTCAGCTGCAAATATGTGCTCCAGATTGTCATCACCTTCCTGGGGAGTTGTTTGTTTAAGGAAATCTCCCTGACACTCTATTTGTAAAAACAATGATGATGTGTCGAGAATGTAGGCAGAAAAGAGTGAACTGGTCCCTCTTTATTGGTGGTCGGTCTTAGTCTCCAGAAGAAAAGTTAAAGTGTCTTTACGTATCAGATCATTCTGAAAGGAGCTCAAAATAGTGAGCAAAAAATGAAATCTCATCTGAGAATTATTTTCTACAAAAACTGTAACAAGCATGTTCTGTATAGCCCAAAATCCTATTCTAACTTGTTCAATGAAGCATAGTAAATCCGCTCTGGCCATCTTGAGCGTTTTGATTGTTTAATGCATGTTATCTTTTTAGGTAAAAAAAAATAAAAGCCAAGCTGTGCATGCTTAATTTAACACAAGCTTATCAACAAGTCCACCAAAATCCTGATTATTCTTTCTGCTTCTTTCTGTTAACACATTTAGTTTTATTTTAACTACGTGAAATTATTGTTACAAAACTTGGATCCACAGCAAAAATGCAACGTGAAAACAGGGCTGAACGGTGTAATCTCGTCCCTCACCCACCACTGTTTAGTTGCTGCTTTTTATTTCAGAAGCCATTGTTGGTCACTGAGGCTTGACTGACTCCACCTCCTCACGTGTGTTTGGTGACTGTATGAGCTCACTCGGGTGTGCTCGAGTGTCATTTCCCCAATTCTCTTGTCCATTTTGTCGCACCTGTTAGGGTGGGCCAACCTCAACCGCTTGACTCTTTAACCTCTGGTGAGATCTAAGGATTATTAGCAACTCATTTTACTATGAAACGACGACAACCTTTTGTAAACCTACCAGAGCAATACCTCATACTTTAGTTAAACCGCCTGTACACATTTGCACACCCTGCTGAATGTCTTGCATGCAGAATACATGAGCGTGCATGAAATCCCCTCTTAACTGTAGCTTGAGTTGTATGCATTCTTAAAGTCATGAAAGTTTCAAGAGTGAAAAAGTGAAATCCAGCCAGGCTTTTAATTAATTCTGAGAGTCCTTTGGTTTTGTATTTTTACTATAATTCAAAGAATGGAAGTAAAAATTTGACCTCTGCTGGCAGCTACAGGTGAGACGTGTTCACAAATGAACATTTATTGCTGCTCAAAATAGTGTTGCAGATGCTGGTGAACTATGAACTCTATTACAATGAGAATAATTACTCATTGACTAAAGACAAAATCATCAAATGTGAATGTTTTCATCCCATTCAAAAGTTTCTTTTATTCCTCTCCTGCTTTGTAAATAGTAAATGAGTTTTATTTACATGGTACCTTCAACATATATGCAATTCACAAAGAGAAAATATAAAATAAACATGATTAAAATAATAAATTATAAACTAAATGATGGAAATCATCAAAAGCCAATAATCTTTAATATTTAAAAGAACTTAAAGAAATCATCTTTGAATTAGCATGGCTTTAGCTGCTCTTAAAATGAGTCCAGACAAACAACTCTTGTTCTAGAAAGAAGATAGAACAGTCAGGAAAAATTAAGCCCCTCAAGTTTTATATCTGCTCCCTCAGACTATGCGGGGATTTTGGTTTGACGACATTTTGAGCTCGACGCCTTCACTCAGTAGAAAGGAGCTTCATCCTTAAAGTGTCAATCAGGATTGTTTTTAATGAATTCTAAAAGGAATTCTGTTTGTGCAAGATCTTTTTTTTCTCATGATCTATTCTTCCTGTTCCATGGAAGTGACTTTTTGAGAAAAAAAATGTCAGGCATTTACTGTAACAAACGTCAGGTGTCAAATGAAGCACTCATGGTTTCAGGATTTAACAGAAAACCTGCCAGACATTCTCCTATCACATCTTAATTACTTAGTTTGTTTTCATCCTACCAGTTGCTAGCACGTTTCTCTCTGCTTTTGTTCATATCCTCCTCGCATTACTTAACAACGTATCAGCAGCTTTGAAAATGTGCCACAGCGTTGGCGTTTGTTTTATCAATGATTGACATCTCTGAGCCTGTAGTTTCAACTGGTTTCTCCAGTATGCTGTGTCACAGTCTCAGGCTCGTTGCACAGAGAGACGCAAGTCCGCTTTGGTTTCATGTTGATTTGCCCAAGGTGGGCATCAACCACACACTCGGCGTTTCACAATTGCATAAAGCTGCAGCAGAATGGTTCATGTCTAAATTGAGCCGAGGGATAATTAATGATTTCCAACTTTAATGGAACGTCTCGACTTTCTCACGGCATGGCATTAAATTTCACCTCCTTCTGATTAGGCTTTATGAAAAGTAAAGCATCTTTTTAAACTTAAAAAAAAAAATAAAAATAAAAAAACTAACATAAATTTATTCTACTGTTATTATTGTTGAAGTTATTATTGTTGTGACATTATAGATAATGGGGCATTTTTAATGGCTAATTCTTCAGACTCACCATTGTAACCAAGTCCTATTTTGGTTATCCGCAAAATAGGACTTATTTTGTGAATGAAACTCAATCAGGGCTCCTTTGTTCAGCTGTTTTGGTTTTAAATGTCGGTTGTAATGCCACCTGCAGTGGCAGAAGGAAAGGGGAGGGGAAATAAGATTAGATAAGTGTAGGTCTTTCAGTGAACTGTTTAAACCTAATCACCAATGCATTATCAAGGTGCAGAACATGTTGAAATGCATCACAAGACACACCTCATAAAAACTCAGCAGGATCATTTATCATGTGCTTTTAAACAGTCGATCTATCCCTTCTCTGACATAGACAGTGAAACTTATTTATAGAAAATGTCTGAGCAGTTACCTCAGTCTGCTAACTCATGTCTGGATGCAGCCTGATAGTAATCACACATTGGTTTTCCTGTTTCTAGGTTTAATTAAATGCGTTGACATCAGGTCTGTTGTATGTTTTGAAACTGGACAAGATTAGTTTTAACAGACAATCGATCCAGCAGTGCTCTTCCAACAAACCCATCAAACAAACCTGAACAGATCTGAGCAACAACACACTTGGATATTTATTTAGGAATCTAAGAACAGAAGCCAAATTTAAAGGAGAAGGCTTTTTAAAGTAAAGTTTCTGTGTTTCTGTATTTCTTAAATGCAAGAAATGAAATAAGGTCAGTATAGCATTTTTAGCACAAATGCAGTTCATTTTTAAATCACTTCAGACAGTTTTTTTTTTTTTTATTTAAATCTGAAAACACTGTTAGCACTTACTGAAAAAATACAAATTTCAGTCTGCTAACAAACGTAGGGTTGCAGCTTAAATGCAGAGTGCTCTTTTCGTATTCACTTTTTGCAGATATTTGCATTTGCACTCTCATAACTTGGATATTTCTTTCTATTTTCCTTTCAAATAAAATAGTGGACAGAGTGTTTAATGTTCTGCATACTTGTTTTCTACATGCGCTAACATACATTTCTGCTTTCTTTCCCAGCCATTCGTTTTGGCCGAATGCCTCAGGCGGAGAAGGAGAAGCTGTTGGCTGAGTTCTCGTCTGACATGGAGCACATGCACCCGGAGGCTGCAGATCTAAGGGCTCTGGCCCGGCATCTGTACGAAGCCTATCTGAAGTATTTCCCCCTTACCAAAGCCAAGGCCAGGGCAATCCTTTCTGGGAAGACGGGAGAAAAAGTGGTAAGAACGGCGGGCCGATTTCCGTTCTACTTTTATCTATTGGTAACATCAGTCACATTAAGACACCACTGCCAATTGGACAGCTTTATGAAATATCTAAAAAGAACAAACATGATGGAGAATAAATCTTTATTAGCTTCATTACCAAGTTCTGTCAAAAGTCTTTAAGTTATGAACTACTTGTATTTTTAAGTTTACGTGCAGTCGCTGTGCATTCCTGCTCTGTTCTAATCTGAGCTGCTGAACCAGTTTCCGTCACGTCTGCTCTGCCTTCTGGCAATTGTTGCACAAAATAAAAATGTGAAATTCTGCATTTAAAAACTTTGAATTAAGGAAATGTTAAACTTTCCAAGGTGCACATGCAAACATATCAAGCGCTATTTTTGTTGTGTCACAATACCCCATTCATATGGACACTTTGCAGGGTTTTGTTGTTGTTTTGACTGGGGATGTGGTTCAACTGGTTTCTACATGCTCTGGCTGACATAAAATCTCTGACAGGTGGTTGGACAGGGAAACAAACAGGTTGTTTTTTTTTTTTTACTGTATGCCGTGACAGTTTTAATGCTGACACTTAATTTAATTTACTGAAACATTTATAAAATGGCACATTTATAAATGTGACAAATAAATGTGAAATTTATTTGTCAAAAAAATAATCTCAGATTTTATCTTTTTTATTTCTTACATTTTCTTCAGTTGTTTGTTATTTCTGGCACCTCATTGTCCAACATATGGTTGGTTGCCATATACTACTATACCAGCCACTACACTCTATTTTATCGTTTTTCTAGACTAAAGTGATTTTTTTTTTTGCTATGCAGTAAAGCAAAACTTTCAAGTTAAATGTCCACTAGGTTTTACAGATTACACGTCATGACATTATAAATCAACCAAACATAACGAAAAATCTCTTAAATTTGTAATTCTGTGCAAAATTATTTCAATACCAAATGAATAAGAAATAACAAAGGATTAAAAGAATAGTATTAATGCTGTAGTTTTTCTTTATGCCATTTTTTAAAGCTTTTGCAGCAACTCTAAGTTTTTCTTCTGCTGGTAAATTCTGATGTCCTCAAGGTTGCTCGGCATCTTTTTGTTCAGCTTGTTATGACTGTTCGCCTCAGCCATAGCCGCCAAATGACACTGGCTCAGCATTTTGTTTGAAGCACGCCTTGCTCATTTACGAAATCATTGCGTACCTCCTAACACAAATTATTAGTAAATGATTTTAGCTTTTGTGGAATATTTACATTTTTTTTAGCATCCAAGGTTGAGATATTAGTTGCTGTTTGATAATGTTTTTCTGCAGTAAGGAAACAAAGAGGGATTTTTTTTCGGTGTTTCTTTTCTTTTTTTTTTTTTTTGTAGAAAACCACAAAAGTAGACAGTAAGAGAGGGTGGCTCAACATATCCGTGATAAGGTCATGCTGACGGCTACGGATGGTTACCTTTTACCAGACAATTGTGTGTTTTGTTGAATCGCTTTCATTATAACAATGATTGAATCCACCAAAAAATATATTAATATTAAAAAACATCAATGCAGGACTACAGGACTACTAAAATAAGAGACAAGAAAAAAGCTAAATTTCCTTTATCTAAATGTGTTTAGGTTCTGTTTAAATGACAAATATGATATTTTTGCTTTTTCATTTTGTTCAGGATTGCAGATTGCAATTATTATATTTACTTCCATGTGTGAAGTTATGAAAAACAAAAAAAAAATGACAAAGGGAACAGGAAAGCACAAGTCAGCAGAGAATACAGTTGAAGTGGTGTTGTTGCATCTGGAACATTAAAACTTTGACATCAGTGCAAAACACAATGGCCACTCAAGACAGAAGTGCTGACAGCAAATCTCCAGCTTAAATGAAAGTTTTAACCAATGAAGAAGGAGGAAGTCCTGTTGGAGACATTCTGGTCCAGTTCTGATCGGCATTATTACTGTGATTGATTGAGTACTCTCATTTATCACCAACTGTTGTATCCCCTGATTCACCTGCTTTATGTCTGCAGGCTGAACAGTGTTAGGTTTTACATAACCACTGCAAACTGAAAGTAAAACATTGAACTGCTTTTAGTGAATGAAAACAGGTGGAATGCTTTTGCAATTACAAAAATCTTCTGTGTGTGTGTGTGTGTGTGTGTGTGTGTGTGCAGCCTTTCATCATTCATGACATGAAGTCTCTAATAGAAGGGGAGCAGTTCATCAACTGTAGGCAGATTCCATCCCGGGAGCAACAGCAGATGTCCACCGTTACAGCTGGAGGTCAGTAAAGCCACAATCTAGATTTTTAGATGGTTGAATAAAAGTAAAATAT
>NW_006799941.1:2718239-2786338 GCF_000485575.1 Poecilia formosa
TGTAATTTATAAAATATTTCTTTGGATTGAGTTTATTGTCTGCAAGCAATTTTAGTGAATCATAAGAGCTTTTCTTATAAACATTAACTCTTTGCATTCAACAAGTCACATATTTCTTAAATATTTTGAGTTTAAAGTTAAATTTGAACGAGCTCTTTCAAGTCTTTTTCATGTTTATATTTAACTACCAAAGGCCTAAATAAATGCTTCATTGACTCGCAGCTAAGAATAGGCGTGGAAACCATAAGCTCATTTTCACATTGGTTAGAAAAGACAAGAGATCGAAAGATAGTCAGCTTTACAAACACAACAATAAAGAAACTAAAATTAGGCAGATTTTTGCCCTACATTAATGCCTACTATTATTCATAGACCAGGTAAATAAAGATTTTAAGTTGTTTTTAGTCACCCATGATGTTTGATTCTGATAGGAAATCACCCAAGAATGCCTCTAAAAGTAAAATAAAACAATTTATTTCAATTACCAATGGACAAATATTTATTTATTGACCATTTTTATGTATGTTTCTGCTGGTGTTATAATGACTTAGCTCTGATGTTGACCTTCAAGTCTTTTATTTTGACGGGTTTCCATGCCATCACCCTAATCTCCACAGATTATCTATTAGGCTCAAATCTGGATTTAAACTAGGCCAGTCCAAAATCTTGATAGTCATTATCAAACGAAAGATTTTGTTAGGAATAAAAGTTTATTTTAAATCTTCAAATTTGCCAGTAGTATTAATAATGTTGGGTGTACTTCATGCACTGTTATACATCTGAGACAAAGTCTGCTAGTTCTGGTTAATTTCTTAGTCATAGGATTGTGTTCTACAGCTTTTTCAGATTTGTATTCCATATCCTCACGGTTTCAGGAATCCCAGGAGCCCACTCAGGGTCAGATTATGGAGCTCTGGGAACGGGAATCAACGGACTGACACCTGATGGGGCGGAGCTTCGTTTCTTCAAAAGCTGTCAGTCACGCTCTGCAGAAGCAGTAAGAGAAGTGACAGAATTTGCAAAGAGCATTCCAGGATTCATCGATCTGGATCTCAATGATCAAGTAAGAGAAAAAAAACCTTTGGGTAAACTGGATGTTTTTGAGTTTTGGGTCATGTTATAATGTTATTCCTTTATCAGAAACATAACTTCCAATGAGCAGAACGGTTATAAATGGCATAATGGAGTGTTGGAATGAGCAGGAGCTACTTAAAGAGACAGAATCTCAATTTAAATTTTTATAACAACTGAAGGTAACACTTGATTGTGCACTATGTGCATGGAAAATACATACCACCCCTTTAAGAGCCATTTTTGAGAGTCAAAAAAAAAACAAATAAAGTACAGAGTAGGAGAGCATGGAGCAAGCTGTAGCACAGGGTTATTGTAACAAAGACCTCTTACATATTTGTTGAGGGTGGAGTGATGAGAGATCCAGAACCAAAAACCAAACAGTAAATGAAGGAATAAATGTAAAAAAATTGGGACAATACACACCCTCTTCGGGGTCTTTGAGGGTGCCTGGGAGTTTGCTGGGATGAAAATCATCACCTCTAGTGTATAGTCTTGAGTCAGAAAAGGGTAAAGTGCCTTTTCAAGATGTCAGAGAAGACATCCTGCACAAGTTGAGGAGTTCAAGTGTCTAAGGTTCTCATTCAAGAATGAGGAAAAAACAGAGAGGAAGAGGGGAATTGGTGTGGTGGCAGCAGTGACACGAGTACTTTACTGGCCTTTCGTGGTGAAGAGAGAGGCTGAGTCTGGTCACATGCGCTGGTTAGAAAGAACGAGATTACAGATACAAGTGTTTACAAGTGTGCATGAATCCCTTATCAATAGGGTGAAAAGTTCAGTCATGTAACGGGCGCATCCCACTGGGAGGAGACTCAGAGAAATTATACAAATGTGATCACACACAACGCAGATAAACAGCAATAATTACTACTAATCCCTGCATTGTCAAAGCACAACTCATGGTCAAAGGGCGGATAAGTGGATCTCTCTACTACAAGTGGATTCGTATTGAATGAAACACTTTATTGAATTAAAGCTTTCCAAATTACACCTTGGTTGATTAAACTGCTGCCAATTTCAGCAACACTGTTAAAAATTCTGAAGGTTGCTGACGTTGAGAGTTTCTTTGTGAGAAATACGATTAAGATGTAGAAACTAATAAAAAGAATACTCTATTAGTCTATGGCTTCCATTAAAAAAAAATATGATTTTGTTGCATCCTATACATGTTTTCAAATATCTCACCCATCTTCAGAGCTTCCTTTTAACCAGTAGATATTTTTGTCCAGGTGACGTTGCTGAAATACGGAGTGATTGAAGTTTTGATCATCATGATGTCGCCTCTGATGAACAAGGATGGCACCCTGATCTCCTACGGACAGATCTTCATGACGCGGGAGTTCCTCAAGAGTCTCAGGAAACCTTTCTGTCAGATGATGGAGCCAAAGTTTGAGTTCGGAGTCAAGTTCAACACGCTGGAGCTGGACGACAGCGACATGGCGCTGTTTTTGGCTGTTATTATCCTCAGTGGGGGTGAGTGTTCACTATTTGTCAGGGAATGTTATTATCTAATAGGATGTCTAATGATTTTTTTTTAAGTTGTGCAATTTTAGGGGTTTTTTTAGGGTTTTTTTTTTTTGAGTCTGATGCAAATCCCGGAAGCAAGGGGCAATTTCTAAACTTGCTGCGCCCAAAACAAAACTATAAATCATCACACCGCTGCCATTAAAACCACTAAAGCCAAATCTCTTTTACACCAAAGCAAAGCAAACCACTTCCTGTTAAAACAATATGTTTCAAAATTGTATGTAATACCCCAATTCATTTATTTCATCTCTATGCAAAAATGTCTTAAATGTAATATTTATCTTCCATTTACTGCCAGTGAAAATGTTTCTTTTTATTGAAAAAAAAGACGTTATGTCCACACAAAGACCTCAGGTATCTCCTGTCCACATCTTATCATCCGTTAGTGATAAACATGTTATCGTTGGACAGCCTTAACCCGTTTATTGAGGTACTTTTACCTTTCTTTTACTTTTAAAGGTAAAAGAATGTGTTTCAAGCCAGAATAAATAAAACACTGCATCACAAGAGTCAGGGATCAATAACTGCAAAAGTGGCACTTGCGATGAGGGAGAAACGTCAAGAGAGGTGAGGTTTCAGAGACGACCACAGGAGTGAACAACAATCACGCAGCTCCCACTTGTGCACGTTTCTGTACTAGCTGTGAAGATTTAGAGTAAAAGGAAAAGTATTGGTGGGAAAAGGCGTGAAACTTTTGGTCTTCAATCCTCACACTTATGAGTTGAGTTTCTTAGAAGCAAACATCAGGAAGTCGAAGCGTTTTACTCATGTGTAATTAGGCAATCTCTCATATCTGAACAGAGCCTTATGAGTTTGTCCAGTCTTGCTGATTATTAGTGCAGATCTACTTGATAAAAGCCTGACTTTGAACATTATTAAGATTAAAATCCAACAATGAGCTAAATTATTAACTTAAATGACTGATTATGGCTTAATAAGCAGCTTTTTGTACAAAGCAGAAAACCATCTCGCTAATAAGAACTGATTTCACTACATTTAGGACTCCATGTTTTATGTCTTCAATTCAGTTTATCTATATTGTGCCAACTCACAACACTCCACCTTAATTCACTTTACAAAAAAAAACAAAAAAAAAAACAATTCAATCCAATCATACATACAATCCAATTTATCCGAATTATCAACAATGCAGCCAAGTTCAAATTGGTTAAAATGTTCTCTACCTAAGGAAACACAGCAAAGTGCATTAAATCATAAATTGGCAGCTAAATAGCCTAACTATGCAGAGCATTACACCATGGGATGCTTAAAATGTATTACCTCATATCCTAACCCTGCTTTGACTTTCCCTACAACATTTTTTCTAACCTGTCTGGTGTGTCCCTTGGTCTTTGTGAGGTTTTTTTATGAATTAATGTTCTCCAAGAAACTTTTGAGACTTTCACATTACATAGGGATGAAATTACATGGAGGTGAACTCCATGTGTGAGGTCTGTTACTAATTGATCCCCTGTGTCTCTGCGCCCTGTCCCGTCCAGACCGGCCCGGCCTGCTGAACGTGAAGCCCATCGAGCAGCTTCAGGAGACGGTGCTCCATTCGCTGGAGCTGCAACTGAAGCTCAGCCATCCAGACTCCCTGCAGCTGTTTGCCAAGCTGCTCCAGAAGATGACGGACCTGCGTCAGATAGTCACTGACCACGTGCACCTCATCGAGCTGCTGAAGCAGACCGAGGTGGACATGCTCCTACACCCTTTGCTGCAAGAGATCATGAAGGACTTGTACTAGAGCTCAAAAGGAAAAGAGGACAAGCGCTGCAATGTGAAGAAAAACCGAGACGGTTAAATCATGAATTGAAATTAATCATTTAGCAGAAGGTGGAGAAGAACAGGAAGAGAAAAATCAAGAAAAGAAATGAATTTTTTTTTTATCTGTTTCTAGGCAGTCTCAATGTGATTAATGTGTGGCGCACAGTCATTTGTCTACCACAGAGCCCGAACATTTCATTATGGGCTGTCTGCCAACTTCAGTACGAAACTACCACCTTTTGCAGCAAAGTGCCGATGACTAACAGAAAGAGAGGGAACCGTCATTTGGCAAACTTGACGCAAAAATTCTTCATGCTTCATCACTGTTAAAGCTTCACGTGCCTTAAAGGGAAACATTTTTCACGCCTTGCCGCATACAGCACTTGTCATGCGGCTTGTTTCTTCACAGCCATCCACAGAGATCAGCAGTGCACGTACATACATCAGTCTCTCTGCGAACACGCACAAACGCATGAACGCTCACACACGTAAAATTGCGCACAGTCGTTTTCTGTTTTGGCATCAGGGTGAAGGTGCTATCTCATTTTAATCAGCTGCATCCAAAAACAGAAATCAGATTAGTGCTTATAACTTATTCTGGTCCTGCACACCGCTTAGAAACTGTGAGAAAGTAAGTGTGAGCTAACAGAGGGCACACAGCAGGAATGTTGTTGGCTTTAAAATACGCCTTAACGATCGAATGTTTAGCTTTTTTAAAAAAAGATCCAATGTTGTTCTTAAGCATATTGTACATATTCAATGTATAATATATGTAATCTCTCTTTTTGTTTCCATTTGTATGAAATTCTTAAACCAAACTTGCTTTTGAGCCTTTAGATTCAGCAACTTGGTTGAGTTCTAATTTTTCAATGTGAAATTATTTTGTATCTATTTCAGTCCATTTTTTTGTGCAGGCAAAAAGACTGGATTCTTACCTACTAGGGAGATAAAGAGTGAGAAATTACCTGTAAATAAAATATTTTCTAACTTTTTTTACTTGGAGTCTGTTTCTTGCTTAAGGACAATCAACTGTGCATCAACGCTGTTTTCAACTATCTATAACCATCACTTTAGTATAATAAAGCTGGAAGATGAATATCTGGCCCGATCTCAAGTCTTTTGCGGTCACATTTGAACAATGTTTTTTTTTTTTTTTCTTTTGCATTTAACGTCTGTACAAAGGCAAGAAAGTGTGCATCAGAATATTTGGCTCAGGTCATTGCAGTTCAAACTATTTCCAAATATCTTCCTTGGAGGCATTGCTCAGACACTTTCAAATCTAGTTTTACAGTCATGACATCAGCTGTCTTCCGTGCCTATTACCAAATACTTCTAAACACACACACACATGCACACGCACGCACACACACACACACCCCCGCTGCTGCCATTGCAACATCTGAACTATGCTAGGCCGGAAGACCGGAGTCTGTGGGCTCTAATTTCATGTGCAGGAAGGGAAGTTGGTTTACTTTATGAAGGTTGTGTTTTTTAGATTTAATGCTTTCTTCTGGTTAGAGCATAAAGCTTTTTCATGCCATTTTGTACTTTTCACAGCTTAGAGAGTTTGGGTAGAATAGCTTACAGGAGAGATAGCGTGCAAAGCAGAGGTCAGAGTAACATTCAAACTCCGGACATTAAACTTTAACCCAGCGAGACACCGGGTCACTTTCATAAACTTTCATTTGCACAAAGCTTCCTCAGCGTCTGGTCAGGTTGTCATTGCATGTTGTTTTTCTGACTCATGCCAGGTGCTTGATGTCAGGGAAGTCAGCCAGGACCCTCAATTCCTATTTATGTCAAGTTCAATCTGAACTACATTAGACAATTCCCTCAGTGTACAGTACCGAAGCTCTTAAAAATATGTATATATCTCTAATCAATCAATGTTTCTTTTTTCTCTTGTATTGCATTGGTCTGTATTTCCAAACCTGGTCCTCATGCACTCCTGCCCCGCATGTTTTAGATGTGTCTCTGTTCAGGCACATCCGATTCAAATAATTGCATGACAGCCACCAAATGCTCCAGAAGCCATTCATTCAAGCCAGTTATTTAAAAGTAAAGAAACACCTGGGGCACTTGAGAATCAGGTTAGAGAACCACTGATATAGGCCTAGTGGTGCGTTCACACCAAACGCATTTTGCTAGGCGCGATTTGAAGCATTTTTCACGTTTAATCGCGTCAAGCGAGTCCAACAAATAGGCCGACAACTGAAAAGAACTTCTCAAGCTATTTTGACATGTCTGTTGTGCCCTCGACGCGCCTCCACATAGACTTGAATTTAAACCAGAAGTGCGAAGCGAGGTTGGTGTCGAGCAAAATGTCAAGCGACATGCGTCGAACCTGAAGCGTCGGACGTGTTTTTGACATGCGTGACGTGTTTGGTGTGAACGCACCGTAGCACTGAGTCATGTAGATCATAAACAGTTTGGATTCTGGTGAACTTGTTAAAATTCTGTTATGTTTGACGGGAATATTTGAAGCTAACTAAACTTGTTTTTGTGTCCTGTGGGCGACTGTTGATCAGTGGATACGGTAATTGTGTTGCAATCTGAAGGTTTTATTCAAGCTTCCTGCTTCGTGTTACATGTTGATGTTCCCCTCAACAAAACACTGAATGCATGAATGTGGGTGTGATTGAATGTGGATAGTATAATTAAAAGTTTGAAAGAAATTCAATTCATTATTAATTTGCACCACGTTTCCTCTTGCTCACAGCTTTCAAGGTCATCCTGCTTATTCAACGTGTCATGGGCAAAAGTTTCCCAATAACTTTTATTTTACTTTCTCCAGCATTGAAATTAAATATTACTGAATAGAAAAAGATGTCTTTCATTCATTTTCTAGACAGTTAACCAGGACAACCATTCAGAAATGTGTTAATACTGTTTTAGTCTTATTTTTTTTATATATTTATGTTGCAAAAACCTCCAAGAAGTTTTTCCATGTTTTGGTATGTTGCTGCTGAGGTCAGTGGCTTTAAAGGAGTATTTTCTCTTGAAGCAACTTAACATAAAATCTAGCATGAGAACTGTTAAGGTAAGCCAAAATGTACAACTGTGTTGCCAGAAAACCTGAGAAACATTTAAAAAAGGTTCAAGAAAAGTTGTTTGAATGGTTCAAAAAAAGAGAATTGTTAGATTGCTGTGAGTTTGGAGAAACAGAAAATAGCACTTCAACGTATTTATTCAAACCAAAACTTTGAGTTAGTTTTTGGCTAGTTTAGCTGTACAGTTTGGGAACATGTTTTATTGACTTTTTGATCAAGAACTCATCAGCAAAACAAGATAGTTTTGTTTGTTTTTTTTCCCCCCAAGGACGAAAAACATTCATAGGAACCCTCAAAAAAGTCCTAATTGAACTTCTACCGAACCGATAAACAGCTACTCCAGTTTTCAAACAAAAATGTAAAAAAAAACAATAACTGTGCAATGTGTATGTCATAAAATAAAATGTAATAAACTCAAAATGAGACCAATAGATGTTTCATAAAATTTACATGAGAACTTAGACTTGAGGAACACTTGCATGTAATTTGTAATCACAAAATGATACAAAGTATTTCCACAATAACCTGGCCATTGCCTTCCTGTGCAGTTTCACTTGAAAAAACATTCTCATTTACAGCACAGTCTGGGCTTTCTCCCTTTGACTTGAATTGTCTCCGGCAGATTTCTACAGGGTCAGACAGTGAACAGAAGGAGAAGTTGTGAAGTGTGATGTTTATTTCCAGAATTGTAGTCTGCTTGTAGTTTTAGCAAAGACAGAGGAGAAACTAAAACGAAGCTGTTCAGTCCGTGTTGGTCAAGCTTAAAATATTGAATTAACATTAACAGCCGCTTCGTTCAGATTAGCACTTATCTCTTTGCAGTGGAAGATGTATGTTTACAGCACAGGCAATTTCCAGCAAGCTTCTTAGCATACTTCCACATTATATGTATATGCCACAAAAAAACGTCAGCAATCGGATAAAATGTAAAACCTAAACATATTCCACGCCTCTAGGAAGCAATTGTTTCTCAACAGCCGAGAGCCGAGACCCTCTGTAGGAAGCAAATAGCTTAGGACAAGGGGCTTGTTTTTACCCGACTAGTTCCACAATGGCAGGTAGAGGATTTCAACCAATTTTGCGCATCAATAGAGAATCCTATCTGCTTTCCCAGTCTATTAATCAGTACTGAACATCATGATTACCATGTCAAATCCAAAGAAATTCACTCACTGCATTAGAATGTGCCACTTGTCCCTGTAAATTAATGTCTGGATAAGATATATTTGTATAATAAGACGAGAAGAAGAAAACTTGATCCTGATTAAGGGAAGTCACATGTTACTTTTCATAAAATCCTAATTGTTTTCTTTTTAGTGAGGGAGGAACAAGTTAAATTACAGTATGTTTCTTGGACTTTTCCCTCAGCGAGAATACAAAAATATTTCCATTAAAAATGCGAACCAGTATTTGTATTATTTAAAAAGAAAATAAAAAGAGAAATACTCTTTTAACCTTTTGTGAGAATAAATCATCCCTGGCCTCCTCAACCAGTGTTGATGTTTCCCAGGTTTTAATAGGAACATATCTATCTGTCCGGCATGAGTAAGTGAGCTGTTAGCAGGGGAAACTCAGCTGAACTGTTGGGAGAAGATCCTGTAGGACGTGAGAAACAGAAGGAAGGAGAAGTTTGGTTCTAAAAATAAGTCTTTGTATTGGCACAGTACAGTGGGGGGTTTCTGGCTCAGAGCTGGAGAATCTCCGTGGACGGCTGACGGTGACGGTAATTAACTGTGTTATTTATTTAACGTTGAGTCAGCATATCCTCACTTTGTTGGGTCCAGTCTCTGCTGACTGAGCTCTGCCAAGATTCCTGCACAGATCCACTAAATAATATTCAGAAAGCAGATTTCTGTTGACCAGACTAAGCTACGTCCAAAGAAAGCTTGTGTGATTTGTACAAGGAAGCTTTGTTTTTGTTTAAGATCCTTAAGAAATGCCAGTGTTTGTCTTTTTTTTGTTTTGTTTCTTTTATTATATGTTTTTGAGTATAAGAGACCTTTTACTTCTGCCAGGTTTAAAATACATAATATCTGTTTCCTTATTCAGGCTTCAATATTTAATATTGAAGTGATACATCTGGCAGTGTGCTAATGAAAATATATTTGAAGATGTTAATTCATCAAATCTGATACTTGTATAGAAAACTCCCCACGAATTTATGTTAAGGTGTTAAACTCAAGAACTGATTTAAAATACTGCTTTATATGCGTCAAGTGTTTGATACATTACTTTCAAAAATTCAGTTTTACATAACCACCATACTTACAAGTGGAACAAAATAAGGCACGGATTGAGTGACTCATATGCACTTAAGCAAACTTTGCCTTTACAAGATCAAAATAACAGCTCAGTGACAGAGACAGTGGCTCCAACTATGATAGTTATCGTTGGATTCTCATTCACCTCCTTGGGGTAGGGCAACCTTTTCCGGTCTGTTATTGAGCAGAGACTCCAGCACTCTCTAGAATTTGGCTCTCATGAAAGAGCCTTTTCACTTTTAATTTCTTTCACATGAGCTGTACAGGGAAACAATATTGTTCCGGTAAATCAAGAATAACAAGGAAATGCAGCACCATTATTCCACAGAAAATTGGGTTGCATCCAGTAGGACTTGCCTGTGCAAAATAAAAATGTTTAATTGTTTACCACATGCAACATTTTGAAGAAAGAAAAAGTGCTTTATGTTTTAATCGTTGCTTTCATAGATACTGGGATATTAGTATGTTCTCTTTTTTTTTGTTCCAAACAGGTCTTCCATGTTTATGAATGATGACGTCAGAATCATAGTTTAAATTTACAGTCTGACATCAGTGACTAATCTTTTGTGCTGCAGCAAAATTATTCAGCTCAATGTATGTGGCAATGTTTTGAAATTCCTAGACATGTGCAAGTCATGCCCTCAGGTAAAGCTGGAGTCAAATGCATTTCCATTCACTTTCTAACTGCAAGACACAGTTTCCTGAGGACACTGTCGTGGGTGCTTCCTGATTTCATTCATTGATCTAACAAGATTACTGAAGTTAATTCCTTAAAATATTCCAAATCTGATCAGTCATCTGCACCACTGATCTGAAAAAAGTTTCTGTTCTTTAGGATCCCCAAAGACAAAAAAAGTAAATCTGCTCTAACTGTTGTTGGCTTTCCCACCGACATGCATCATGTTAATCCGTGACCAGAAATTAGATGGCAAGATGACGTGAAAATTCGTAGGAAGCCAAACAACGGCACGTAGAACATGTAGAACATGTAGAACATGTAGAACATGTAGAACATTGTGTTTAACTGCCGTGCTGCAGCCAAGAAAAAATGTTTGACACGTCACGTACAATGCAGTTCGTCAAGTACATTTCTCCCAACATGTTGCTTCACCACTAATTAAGTGAACGAAAGTGAGAAATATGTCATTTATAGTTTGTTCTTAAGTAGTTTCAACTTTGTCACGTCAACACTTTATCTAGTACTAAAGGCTTGGAGAGTCTAATATCATAACATCTTTTACAGAAACTCTACAGCTTAGCTATTTTTACCTATTTCTTGAGATTTGTGGAAAACTGAGAGAAAAATAATTGTTTGAAGATTTTTCAAAAGCTAGTGATATAGAGAGTAAATTAACTAGAGTTCTACTAACTGACATCATCTATTGAAGATTCTTCATATAGAAAAAATAATAATGAAAAACTTTTTTTATGTATAAACAGTATATATAAATGCTTCACTGTTCATGAAAATGATACAACACCTCCCTCTGCTGACACTGCTCACTTTCAAGTCTCACAACAGAAGGAGTGTCCTGACCTTAACCAAACTGTCAGCTGTGTCAACTCCACAGCTGCTGATCCTGTGGGAGATTAATGTTCACTCTTATCTGTACAGACGACCTAAACGTTGTTGGGATATTGGTTCAGGAATGGGTTGATTGTTTCAGGTCACAGATAGATTAAAATCAGCATGAAGAAATAAATATCTGCCCATTCATTTACTTGTTACAGATTGTGGGTAAACACGTCTTGATGCGGTGGAGTGGCTGTTGTATTGTTGCAGCTGGTTGGGCTGCTGAGAGAGAGGAGCAGTGGAGGCCAGAAACAATAATGCAGTGGACATGCAAGACTGAGAGGGAGGGAAGGTCAGGGGAACCGACCAACGCGATTCATTCCCATAACCTCGACATTTTCCTCACAAAGCGAAAGTAATATTTTGACTGTTTAGCACACTGCTTCGTAAGACTGCAAGATTGATCATGATACTGTTTATGTTAAAATGTTGTTTATTGACAGACTGGACCAGCAGCTAGAAGAATTAGTTTTCAAATTCATTTAGAGTTCATTTTCTTTTGCTTTAAAAATAAAAACAAAGGAAAAAGATGATTTTGACCCCTCTATTTTGATATAAACAATGTTCTTAGTTCAGACTGATCTGTAAATAAGTTGTATTTTATTTTTCTACATGTGAGCTCTATTTATTATCTTCTTTCTCTTGTTCCTTTCTTTTTCTTTCTTTTTATATAATCATCTTATAAGATGGAGATGCACAGTGACACTGCCTTGCACCAAGAAGGTCCTTGTTTCAAATTCTGACCTGGGGTCAGTTTGCATGGAGTTTGTCGCATAAAAATGATCATAACATCATCAGCTACTACTGGGATCAAAGTATAAATCAAGCCCTGATTTACATATTTACATTACTATCTACAAATATAGGTAATGAGCTGAAATAACAAAAATATGGAGACTACCAAACTAGCTATTTTCACTATGAAAATGTTTTCACCTAATGTGGTTACTAATATGAAAGAATTACCAGGGAAGGGCCTTAATTTTTTTTTCTTCTAACACTTTTCACAGCAGCCATTACACAGGATTTCGCTCACCTGGAGTTATTGAGCTATATCTTTCTCTCACTCTTTGGATAGGACTCTCTCAACAACTAGAGAGGATGTCAGTCTGACTCCTTGTCTCTTTTTAAAGACGTTTCAGTCCATTGTCCTCACAAGTATAAAGTTAGATTTAATATTGATACATTTCTATAAAAAAAAAATACTAAACGTAAAATCTCATAAAACCAAACAAAAAAATCCTTTACTTTTATTTCTCTGCTCTGCACTGAGACAACGAAAAGGAAAGTTTTAGAAAGCTTAGCAAGTTTGTAAAACTGGAAGAAAAAAGGGGAACTGCACAATCAGAGGTCAAAGTTTTCCACTATGCTGCAGAAAAACCATGTGCATGTCATCAGATTGTTACAGCTTTAGTCTCCACAAACCAAAAATTACTCATGTCCCCACAACACTGACACTGGCTGGACTTAATCACATGAGATTCTATAAAAAGAGAACTGTGTTTGTGTTTTACACATCAGGTTTGGTTTTAAGCAACTGAAATGTGTTTATAATGAGGTGTTGAAATCAGTGGGGCAGTAATTCATCTCAGATAAAGCCTCTGGGGTCTGATCAGAAGGAGTGTCTCACACTGAACTAACAGAGTTCCTATTTTTTTTGTTCCAGAGGTGTCATTTTTCTTAGATGGAGCAAGTTTGCACCTAATTTGGATCATTTTTCTCTCCGGGTGGTTAACATGAATTCTCTAGAACTGTATTCTCTAGTCTGATGCATATTTATTTATCATTTACGCTCTCTGAAAAAATAAACTTTTTTGATGAAAGGGCTCCAATCTCAGCCAACGTGTAGCAATAAATCCTATAGACCCTTTATAATACTTATTTTCATTACATCTCTTAAAGGGCAGTGTTATGTAAAATTAACTTTTTTTTAGTTTTACATCATGTTATAATATTAATTCCTCATAAAAACAATGTTGACATGATTCCTTCATGCATGTTTGAGAAATCCTTTAATCTTTCAAGACAACAATTCAGCTGTGCAAAACCCGTGGGTGGACCTAGCGCTGCCTTCTAGAATCAGCTCCTCCCTGGAGTTGCAGCTTCTAAACTTCTGCCTCACAGAGCAGCTCTTCCCGTGACTCCTTCACTCATCTCCTTCAGACTAGCCAGTAGCAGTTAGTGGTGGAACTGCACATCTGCTGAGTTCATTAGACAAGCTACTTTTCAGTGCAACACTGATAAAAACATTGTTAAACGGTAAATACAGGAGCGATGTTGTGATGACTTCCTGAAGGCGGAGTTTTAGAAAGAGCAGGAGCTTTAAAAGAGACAGAGGACCAATTTCAAGGAGTTAAATTGTGAAATCAAATTTATTTTAATTTATAAGTGATATAAAGCATTTTTATTTTTATTTTAGAACAACTGAAGGTAACACAGATACTTGATTGTAGTATAAAATGGCGCCATGGCTGGAAAATAAATTACTGCCCCATAATTACCTAACTTTATTTTTTCCACAACTTTCCCAAATATAATCAATGACGGATTGATTGATTGATTGATTGATTGATTGATTGATTTATTTATTTATTTATTTATTTATTTATTTATTTATTCATTTATTTATTTATTTATTTATTATCACATTTTAGTGTAATATAAATACAAACACTAGGGGCGGTAAGTTGTCGCTACTTTGTTGAAGTTCACCGAAAAAGAAAATAAACCGGAAGTAGGCTTTGTTTTGGTTTTATTCGGGGCGCGAAAGGCAACAAATTACATGGTAAGTTCGTACTGGAGTTGGTTTTAACTTAAAAAGTGTTTTCATGTACTGTTGACAACATGTAACAGTCGCTATATAAACTCGGTAACAGTTTGTATTCGGGTTACGTCAAGCACCAAGTAATTAGCCAGATTTAGCTGATGGTTGTTAACAGAAAACATTATCTGCTGTGAACGCTTCAAACAAAACACGCTTCTGTCGCTTTTCTGTTTTCCTTGTGCTTTAAACGTGGATCGGCAAACAGCTGAGGAAGCTGATAAGCAGCTGTATTGTGCGCAGATTTAATATTTAGCAGGTGTTTAAACGGAAACGCATACAGAACCTCGGTTATGTGAAAACTGTATGTGAGCCTGAATTTGAAGTAGAAATAGAAATTAATTGTATTTTGTTTGTTTTTATTTTCATGTGTCCATATGTGTGTTGATTACAGTGCGATAATCTAAACTAATGCGTTATATATGCTTAAATTACGTAGTGACTTCTGTTAAAAAAAATAATATCCCACTTGTTTGTTGCACGAGTTCCTCTATGGTTGTGTTGAATTTGTCCATGAAATCATTTTAGGCTGGTTTAAGGTCGATGTCTTTTTTTATACAGAAAATATTTTTATCAAATACACTAAAGTTATTGTCTAGCAAAGTTTTTTGTTTTTAGCTAGTTTAAACTGAATTCAGATTTTTTTTACAGTGAATTTAAATGTTGTATCTCATTATCTAAGGGTCTTCAAAACGTTGTTGTATATGCTGAAGGTTGTCGGCAGGAAGCATCTGTAGCAGTCTGTCTGAAGAAGATCTCTTTCTACTGACAGCCCTTCTAATATGGAACTTGAAGATTTTTATTTTAAATGTGAGACAAATTTATTGTGAAGATCACTAAAATCTGATCTGCATTGTTTGCAATGCAGTTCAGGAAACTGTAATTTGGAAAATCACTGATGTTTATTGAAGGATATGTTTCCCTCAGCTTGAGTTCACGTTTCCTGTTTTAAAGGGTTTTCAACTCTTTGCTTGTTGGGTACAAGAGAAATTAAAAAATGAAGAAAAGCTTTTGTGGATCTGTGGCCATTTTTTACTACTACTGCTGCTTATGCTTGTATTAACAAAGTTCATATGCAAAACTAATATCTTGTTAATTTTTCCCCTGGTCTTAATGGAGAAAGAGAATCATAACTAGCTCTCACTGTTTATTTGAAATGTGAGATTGTTTGAAAAAAAATAGATTAAAAATTAAAAATTTGAGAGCATAACTTTCACACATGATGTTTTTGTTAAAGTCATATAGAAAAAAAATTTTTTTTGCTAAAATATTTACTGTAAAAATGTGTCGGGAGCGGTAGCTACTTCAATTTGTTACTAACAGCATTTTTTAAATAAATTTTAATTTATTTCTCCAGGTTTCTTAAAAATGTCATCCAGACAGAAAGATCCAGCCCAGTCTATCTCTCCAGTCTTATTCCTGACTGTGGAGGGTGAACCCATGTCCTTCTTCCTGCGACCCGGTCCTCACAAACGGAAGCTACAGCCGCTCATCACAGCTGGAGGAGGGACGTTATGTAGAGTCCAGGTGCCTGGAGCCATCCTGCTGATTGATCCTGAGGAAAACAGCTCTGTTCTTGAATCCGATGCTCATCGGTGGGTGTTGGACTGTTGACATTACATATATAGTACAGTCAGTAAACAGTATGGAAGGACTTTTGTGGCTTTAAAGGAGAGTGATGTGGTAAATTTTTCTTGTTTGTGTCACTGGTATTTATTTTTATTTTCAGGTATGTTTCCACCCAGTATATTCATGACTGCATTAAGAAGGAGGAGCAGCTGGATTTAGATGATTATAGACTGAATCCAAAAGCAATCCAGAGATCCTCTTCAAAATTAAACAACAGTGGGGGAAGCCGTGCTGGACTGTTAGGAGGTACAACAACAACACTTAACTATGGACTTTTTTTCATGAGGCTTTAGCTTCCCATCTGAAAGATTTTTCAGATTGAAATCTGTGATTCAGACTAGAAGTACTATAGTCTGAATCTCATTAGCTTATTGTCCCATGCCACACTGTTTCCCAGTTATCCATTTTCCACCATTTATATAATAATAAAAAAAAAAACATTGTCAAAACAATTACACCCTATCTCCTACCTGGATAATCAAAATAAGAATATCATACTGTAAGATGGGCCAGCTACATTAGTAGTGCTAATCTCCAGGAAAAATATTTTCAACATACATAGTGAAATTCTTGCACAAGCTCTTAATTGTATGGCATCCAAGATCACTTCAGACAAATTCAGCAAATTCTTTTACCCCATCAACTCACTCAAACTAGGTGTGTACAAAATTCTAAATGAATACATTTTAAATCAACAAAAATGTCTCATTCTATTAGGTTAAGCAGATTTTTATGTTTAGTTACTTTCTAAAATGATTTAGTTGTATCATGTTTTTTTATTTATAATCCCCCTCTCTTAAATTTCATTAGGCAGAATTGCCTACACCCCTGAGGAGGATGCTGCCATTCTGAATTTCATCAGCAAGCGTAAGTCAGAGACTGGGGGCAACCGGCTTTGGCAGGAGATGGAGAAGCAGCGGGTGACCAGTCACAGCTGGCAGTCTATGAAGTCCAGATTCAAAGACCAGCTATCAAAGAACCAGTCTGCATCTGCAGAGGTGGAAACCAAAGAAGAAGACAGCAACAAGCTGCCTGAGAACAAAACTGAGGTAATTACAGTGAAATATTTTGTAGCCCTCTTACAGATTTCTTCTGTTTTTTGTTTTAAATGTTTCAAATCATCGCACACATTTTAATATCAGACAAAGGTTACCTGAGTTATCAATGTGTGATATTAATAACTGTTTAAAAGCATATGTTAAACAGGCTTCTACTTACAAATTCAAACACAAGTTATTTTAATATAATATTATGAAATGCAAAGTATAACATTTAGTTAGTTAAAAATGTTAGCTTATCCAAGAGTTTCACACACCAAAACAAATCTGTAGCTCCTTGTGTTGTAGATCAGATAGCTACCACTGAGTGGCACCAAACTGTTAGAAAGATGGGTAACACTTTATTTGAAGGGGTCCGCATAGGACTGACATGACACTGTCATAAACATGACATAACACCTGTCATGAACATAAAGAAGTCTTTATGAATGTTTATGACAGTTGTCATGAAGTGTCATTCGGGAAATAATGACACTTTAATGCAAAGTTGTTCTAAAAGTTGCATTAAAAGTCCATTAAAAATGCTAACTTTGCGTTCAATTATCATAATTTACAAAATTATGCAAAGTTGGCACTTTTAATGGACTTTTAATGCAACTTTTAGAGCAACTTTGCATTAAAAGTGTCATTATTTACCAAATGACACTTCTTGACAACTGTCATAAACATTCATAAAGACTTATTTATGTTCATGACAGGTGTTATGTCATGTTTATGAGTGTCATGTCAGTCTTATGCACACCCTTTCAAATAAAGTGTTACCGAAAAATGTGTAGCTATTCAGCTGTACACATGGATTTTAACTATTGGCAACACAAACATTGGATGGAAATCTGAGTTGATGTAAAATGGAGGTTTTTGAAAATGAAGAGAGAAATGAGATATTTAAACTAGCCTGGCCCTTAGTGAAAAAAACAACTTTCCCTGAAATCTAGAATCAGGTTGTGTGTCCTGTGGCGTCAACAATAGTCATTAAACATTCCTGATTATTTCCAGTGAGTGTTTTAGATCTGCTAAGGCGGTTGACTCGCCTTTGCAGAATTGTCTCAATTCAGCCACATTGAAGGGCTTTCTAAGGATAAACATAATGTTTTAAATAATGCTGGAGTACTTCAGTTGGATTCTAGACTTTGACTAGGCCACTCAAAGTTCTGTTGATATTTATTTGATCTTAAAGCAAGACAAGAAGGCAAAAACAGAAGAAATCTGTCAGAGCGCAAATGTATTTACCCCATAGTGTAGCTTTGTGTCAATAAACAAATCCAGCTGTGGGCTATTTTTAGATTATAAGTAGCTGTTCATATTTCTGCTTTCAGGCAAAGCTCAATCAGGAATCTAATGCTGAAAAATCTCCCTGTGAAGCAACTGCTGATCCTGCTCATTCAGCAGAATCAGATCTGACACAGGTACTGCTGCATGGGCAATCAGAACCTTGTTTAGACATTTCATGTCATGATTTGAAGACATGTCTTTATGTGATTAGCACATTGAGTTCAAAGCAAACCAAGGGAACTGTATTACCTGTCCCTACAGATTGATGTCCAGTCAATACCAGCAGCAGTCACACCTGAACAGGCAGAAACTCCGATAACGATAACGGCCTCTGTTACCGTGGAAGAGAGCAACACATCCGAGGAACAACCAAATATAAACATTCAACCGGAGAGTGTTGAAGGTGAAACGTCTCGCTGTTGTCAAACTGAGGAACAGGCAGAGAACCAAGCCAGCACAGAGACAACAGAACCAGAAAAAGATGAACCTCTTACGCCTGCTTCCCCACGAAAACAGAATTTATCAAAAAACTCCCCTGCAGATCAGCTCAAACTCTCAACTATAACGAGTTCACCTCACAGAGCAAAGCAAAAGCTGGAGGCATCCCCGGTGCAGGAGGAACCTCAGCGTCGATTAACGCGCAGGCAGCTGGAGCTGGAGGCAGCATCTTCATCCCCTGAGCCGTACGGCAAGAAACTGAGATCAGCCTCCAGCGCGGCTGAGCGGTCCACAGCATCCCCACCAAACTGGAAAAAAACTAAAACTGCCATGAAGTTAACTAACCAAGTAGCAGAAGAGCCGCCTAATAAGAAAGCCAGAGGGAAGAAAGCTGCAGCAGAGGTGGAGAGTCGGGTGGAGCATAGCAGCAGCAGCGATGCTGAAACTAAAACTGTGCAGCCAGGTTGGACATGAATATATGATGGTTTGGTGAATGCAGAGTGTATTTCATCTCTTACTTTGGTTTAGGATATTCTGTTTTGATAAGAAATCTGTTTCTTTGTTTTTCCAGATGAAGCCAGTTCAGCCCCGCAGAAAGCAGAAAAGAAAAAAGAGAAAAGGCAGCTGGGAATTCTTGAAATGGCAACAAAGGAGTTTGAAGATGATTTTGAAGTAGGATATATATGTCTGCATGTATGCATGTGTATAAGCACCATTAAAAGTACAATTGGCATTCCAAACATTCTAATAAATTTAAATACTTCTGGTTTTTTTATAGTCTGATGAAAATGAAGGTCCAGATCTCCTAAACAATGCTGAAACAACAGCTGAAACTACAGCTGAAACAACAGCTGAAACTACAGCTGCATCAGCAGACGCTCCACAGCCTTCAGACTCGTCTGCAGATCCACCGGGTGCTCAGCCCAACTCTGAAGCTGAACCCAGCACACAGGGGGCTGGACCACAGACTCAGAGCTCAAGCAGCAACTGCATCCCGAACACCGACACCCCCGATGCCGGGTCCGTCCAGCTGCCTGTTTCAGAGCTCATCAGCTCCCCTTCAAAGGCCCACCTGTTCATATTTGACAGCGAATCTCAGGTAGATGACTCTCAGTCTGTGGTTGGCGAGGGCTCAGCAGCTCCACATCACCCTCAGCGCTCAGAGGACAAAGACGCAGCATTTTCTTTAACTCAGACGGAGTTGGAAGAGGACAAGCAGCGAATCAGGGAGCTGATGGCCCAGACCAACCAGGTCAGCGTCGCAGGTTTTCACCTCCAGCCCTGGGCTGTTGCAAAAATTCAGTTTTAATTGAATTTGTTTGTCTTTCCAGGACCTGGTCAGTGTGACCAAAGCTTTGCTAAAGACCAGCGGAGACTTCGCTGCTGCCGCTGATTTGCTTTTGAACCCCTCATCTGTTTCTGAGCCATTTTGGAGTCGCAGTGATGACAGTTTGTTGCTTTCAGCCGATCCTGTCGGCCGTCGGAAGCTGCAGGAAAAATACGGGGAGGAGAATGTGGCCAAGAGGATTGTGTTTCTTGAAGTGAAAGGATAAAGACAGCATGGGATAACAAGATTGACGGTCTGGGCTGCTGAGATTTTGTGCTTGATTTAAAATTTAAACCAAGATTAACTATTAAAACAGGGATTGGAAAGATTTTATACATTACAACTAGTGTGTATAAATTTGGAGGTGATCCTTGTTTTGTTTTAAGAATAATATTTTTGATGCATTTTAGCATGAAAAGATGTCATTGAATTTGTTTTTAATGTTTTATTCATTAAATTCCCTAATAAATATGACAGTACCATTTAATAAGTTAGAATTTGTTTAATGTTATAACATAACAGGCAAACCAACTTTCTTCTGGACCTGTCTGCTGTTTCTTCATGATGCTGTTTGTTCAATATTGCTCTGAACACCTGAAGCCTCTATTGAACACCTGGATTTATACTGAGTTTAAATTACCTTCAACTGGACAATATTTATTCATTGGTTGACCTCTGAAGATAATTTCTTTCATCTTTTTAAGGGTATAGTAATAGAAATACATCAAATTTGAAAAAAATAAATGCATAAATTGAAATACCCCTGTATTATTTCCCTCTTTTTCACCATTATTTCCAATTAGGATCTAATTGATTTTAATATAATCATATAAGCACAATATTTTCTGGTCTTATTCTTTAAATTGAAGAACGACAATTAGAAAAAAAAACTGTTTAAAAAAAAAAACACCACCAGATCATTTTTTAACCAATCCACCGCTTTATTTAACTTTACCCCAATACTAACTGAGTACATTCATCATTTTGAAACTAAGACTGCCCAACACCCACATCAGTACACCGTATAAATAGTTTCAACAAAAATATTACAAATGATAAACTTACAAATGTAAGAGAAAAGAGTATGGAATATAAATAAATATAGACAAAAAGCCAATTAAACTGAAGATGTTACCTGCGAGGCAAAATAAACATCGAGACTGGAACCTGATAGAGTTCAGCAGCTTTTATCCAAATGTTGCTGCAGCTTGGACCTCCCAGTTACATTCATGGAACTGAAACAGAAAATATGTTTGCAAGCGAACATAAACTGTTAACCAAATCATCCCCAAACTTTATGAATAAAAACTCCTTGTATAAAACCCCTTTTTTTTTTTTTTTAATATGAAACATTCACATCCAGCAAATGTACATACGCGTTGTTGGTGGTAAGCTTGAAAACTTGTTCAGTAAAGCAAAACTCACACTGAGGTTTTCAGTGGATAACCAAACGTCATGAGTCCCTGTGTTTTTAACAGCTACATTATTTTAAGGTCTTTAAAGGCTTCCAATCAAGCTACATTCAACAAATAAAAGAGTCGCTACGGCTTTTTTTGAACTAAAACGAGGGAAACCTGCTTTAAGTGGTGGCAAAGTGGAGATGTTGTACCTGACATCCAGTAGTTTACAGGAGATACGGATGTTGGGGGGGAAACCCTGTGTGGTTGGCATGTGCACTGAGACTGAGTCTGCGCAACTTTCCAGAGTCAGAATCATTTCATCACGTTGCTGTACATGATTGCTTTGGTTGGCTGGTTAGTGTGATGATCAGATGAGCGAGAAAAATCTCAGACCTGCCGTTCGCGGATGCTGCGGCCATACAGTATTAAATAATGGTATCACACAGTCCAGTAGAAAAAACAGAATGACTCTTTGTTACTCATCAGACTGGTTTCATATCGTCTGAAGACAACAGCGAGGCTGTTTTTTTCACTGTTTTCATGTGTTAATTTTGTATTGTTGTGTGTTAGTAATTGAGAAATAATTGCAACAAATATGTTTAAGTTATTAAAAGCTTAACATAGTTACACAGTCTAATGGTTAACACATTAGTTAAAGAAAATACACCTTTCGCCACAAGTAGTTTCGTAACAAATATGACAGACAGTACGCAGTCTGTATTGCAGCTTTTTAGCTCAAAATATATATTAGAAAAGACACATAACTTCTTTTCTGCACATCAGCATGCTTCAGAATATTCTGCCCCCGAAAACTTCAAGATAGAAGTATCACTTAATCTTGGATCCAGTAAATCACACTCAAAATCTAAAATGAACAGATGATTCAAACAAACAAAAAAAAAAAACATTCATTCTCTCTCCATCCATTGATTAGTTTCTGTGCTGAATTATTTCCTCAATCTGCAGCAAAATGAGTTAGCATAAACACAAAAGGCCTCCGGGGTATATACGATCACATGCTGGCAGAGCTCATGTACAGACCGATGTTTCTAGCCCTGTTCTAAAAAGAAAACGAAGCACTAAGTGAAATCTGCCCTCCTGCAGACTGCTGTCCAGAACAGCAGGATATGAACAGCAATCACCTAAAGTAAAACGGCTGAAATGTATTTTATTTAGCTTAATGTGAAATATGCCCTTTGGTTTAGCATGAAAAGCTGAAAGGAGTTGTTTACCATTAATGATTTAGGTTCTTACAATCCAACTCCTCTGTCTTTCTCGTTTTCAAGCAACTAAGTGTTGACTTGTGCAAATTCACGGCACAACACGGGTGGCTTTTCCTTAACGAAGCACATCTGAATCAGAGCAGAGCGCTGCAAGCAACACCTGGCCTTACTCTGCCTTGCATAAGTAGTCGTACTTTCAAACTTTGTTCAGATTTTGTCAAAATACAGTCACCAACATCAATGTGTTTTATTGGGGTTTCATGTGATAAGCTAAAACAAAGTAGTTAAGTAGCAGTGAAATGAAAATGACGCTTGGTTTGCCAGTTATGAGAAAAATACAAATCTGAAGAGTTATGGGTTTCAACTCCCTACACTCTTAATAAAATCTGTATTTTAGATTATAAAGTACAGATACTGTTAGAATGGCGGAGCTCTGTTCAGTCAATTATTCTCAAATGAATGGAGTATGATGCAACCACCAGATCTATGGTAGCTCTAAGCAGCTGCAGAGAGACACAAACTTGGACAGATCAATTATTAGTTTTTCTTATTTGTGTATTCCACAAATCTGGCATTTATAGAAGATCAGATGAAAATGTAAGTTTTGTTTCTTAGGGGGGATATGAGCAATTGTAGTGCGGGAAACTACCACTATGAAAACATCTTCTATGCTCATGCTTCTGCATAGAAGCTGTTGAAAAAACATGTTAGAGGCTGAAGAACACTTGAGACTAGAGCAACAACCCTAGACATTGATGTCTATAGATACTCTGTGCAATCGTACTCAGTTTGTATTGGTGCAGAACAGCAGAATACCACTGCACAGCACATTTTTCAGATTTACTGCTGCTAAAAAACAAAAATTGTGATCAGAAAACCATGGTACCTCAATATTATGGGCCTCCTGTGTTAGTCTATCACATAAAATCCCAATGAAACAATAACATTTTTGGTTGGAGTGTGGCAAAACATGAAGAACCTCGAAAGTTATGAACACTTTAGCAAAGCAGCGTACTGTAGTATTTTAGGGGCTCTGTTCCAGTTGACGCCCCCAACAAAGACAATACAACAACAAAAATACCTGCTTTCCTTAAAAGAGGCAAATGGCTGTAAGAGAAGCTAAAACGGGTGACAGCCAGTCCAAAACAGAATAAGGCTCGCTAAGTTGCATAGAAATTCAGTAGTGCACCGGTGCATTTACAAAAAAGGCTGTGCTCCTTTCCTCTGTCGACTTTGGCAAGTCTGCAGAGTTCCCTCAGAAACAAGCAGAACTTCAACACCATTTGTCTCCTCTTTTCTTTGTCTTCCTGACAGAAGACAATAAAACTCCAAAACTTTAATTTGGACTCTCAATGCCACACCTGTGTCCCGATCACACAAAAACAAGGGAGTATTTCAGTCAGGGGGAACAAAACGTTTCTCAATCTAAGAGATGTATAGTAATCATTTTGGTGAATGGAGGAGTACAATATGTACTGTATTTAATTCCTTTAGAAAAAAAGGATCTTAACTGGATAGAAAATACTTTTCAGCTTGTTTAAAATATTTTTTTTTTCTCCTCTGCAAAATTATTTGAAGCCCTGGAATCAGCAGCAAGAAAGAGAGCACAGCTTGGTGTCTGCATTTACGAAGCAAAGACACCCCCCACCAACACTTTCCAAACAGCAAAAACAGTATAAAAGCACCAGTTCAGAGCCTGCACCATGTTAAGCTTGTTCCACCTCTAGTCAGGATGACATTTTGCTCATATTTAAACTCCAATGATTAATTGAGATTAATCTCCAACAGGAGATGGAACAAATCCCAGCTGTGCAGCCATCAACTGAGCGGGACTTCGGCCTCTGCATCCTTATCCGAGATCTCGTCCTGGATCTCGTCTGTGTTCCCTGAGTCGCTGCTGGCCACCGAGCTGAAAGAAGGAGAGTTTCTGCCGCCTTTAATCATCCGCCGACAGGTCTCCATCTGCACGTCGAGGCCCCTTTTCATGCTGCACATCTCCATGTACTCATGCAGATGTCGGTTCATGTCGCTCTTTGCAGTGGCCAGCTCCATCTGAAGCAATATCGACACGATTAGGAGTTCAGATAATCAATTGAAACTCTACAGCAGACGTTGGAGGACGTTATTAAGTCTACACCGTCAGAGGTAAAAGCTGCGTTTTGTGTTGAAGTAACATTTTTGGATGAGAATACATCGTAACACTGATCAACGTCTGAGCTAAGTGTGGGATATATTTGGTCATGAAGTGCAAATTTATCTAAATCCAAATGAAAAGCAAGTGCTTGAGCTAGGATGGTCAAACTATTATCTGCATCAACGAAAACTCCAACAACATTTTTTCTTTTCTAATGCACACAGGAACCACTTTTTCTTTCACTACAAAATCATATTCATATCAGTGTACCTCAATCTGTCCGATGGTCTCCTGGTACTCCTTCTCCCTGCTCTTAAATAGGGTCTCTGTTTCATCAATGAGGCTGCCAAGACTTCCATCCTGGGAATCCTTAGAGAGCACAGACATAACCCTCATTCATCATGCATGAGTTCGCGTCTTACGCTGCATCCATAGCGTTAATGCATGCCCTGACTTGCAGAAGTCAGATTTTTTATTTATTTATTTTTTTTAATCATTCAGACTGAACTTACGGGATCAGCCGCTTCGGCGCTGCCTTCGCCGGGGCAGGCGGCCGCGCAGGTCGTTGCAGCGATGGTGCACGGCATGTTGTAGTTTGTGAAATCCTCCCAGAGCAAGAGGGTGTCCTCGTTTTCCTCCCACGTCAGACTGTCGCAGTCGTCGTCGATTTCGAACGTCTCGCGCCTGGCAACAAACGAGTTATCTGAACAATGTCTGTGTGGGACAGAGACCGGAAAGGAAAAGGAAAGCATAGAAAGGTGTAACAGCCAGCAGGTTCAGCAAAGGTCGAAGGCAAAGAGCTAAATTAAAATGTCACAGATAAGACGAAGTTCAAAGAGAAGAATAGCAGTAAGGGAAGCAGCCACTGTAGCTCATCAGTTAATTGCCAATACAAAAAAAGCACAGGAATGCCAACATAAAAGGCTACAGCTCTGCTAAGACAGCATGCAGCCCATTGGTTGCAATATTTTAAATCAACAGCAGAGGGAGATGAAAGAACACACACTCACACGATGTCCAGAAAGTCATTTGGATTTGGTGTGTGGTTGTTTATTAGGGAGGGAGATGTCACTCACAGCTGGTTGAGCATGCGTTTCATCTCGTCAGTGATGTTGAGCGATCCAGGAACCTCCTCCTCAGAAGTGCTTGGCTCAGCGTCCATCTCCGAGTTCTCCTCGTCGGAGATGGTCTTACGTTCCTTTCTCCTGCAGCACGCTGCAGCACCCTACAGAACACGCAAACACACAAACTGGGCTTTAACAGATGAACATTGACATTGTTTAAACTATATTATTAAAATTTTTAAAGAAGACCTTCTTTCTACTTGACTGCAGCCCTCATTTGGCCTAAAACAACGGTTTCAACAATTAACCCATTGAGTTCCTTTCATTTTTTTTTGTCCCACTTCTGTTCAGTAGACACAAAAACGACTCATATATGTACTTTGTTGCATTTTTTTTACAAATAAGATGACTGACCACCATCTCCACTGTACATTATTAATTTTACATTTTTTTAACCCCATTATTGCCAGTTTTAACAATTACCATTTGTTCTGTTTGGAAAAAACACTGAAAATTTAATATTTTCCATCCCTAATTTGTAAACTTTGAATCCGATCAGTTTTTATTTTTTGCAAAAGGTGCGAGAAATTGCAGACAGAAAACTGCTTTTCAGTTCTTTCCATACATTACGAATACTCTAATCATGTTTTTTTTTCTCAATTTTTAAGCATTTTAATGCAATGTTTAGCCAGCTAAGTATGTGTTATCGAAGTCCAAAACAGTCAGCATTGATTCAGATACATTTTTAGCTTTTAAGCAGAATAGATACAATTTATTTGAACATAAATATATGCAAATTGATTGTAGGTCTACAGTGCAGCACATGAAAAAAAATAGAATGGAAGATTTCAACACCAGGAAATGGAAAAAAAAAAAACTAAAATAAAACTGAAATTTTGATGAGCAGAGATTACTTTAGCTTAAAAGGTATAGGGTATTTCAATATTCACCAAACTGACAAACTTTTATGCCATTTATTTTATCCAAAAAACAAAACAAAACACATTCAGACAGTTTTGAGTACATTAGTGAGCATGCACGCCTGCACCTCTCAGAGAGGTCAGTAAGTGCAGAATCAGCTTGAGGTATAAGGATCAGTTGCAACATTATGAGCGACTGGCAGCTCTGGTTTCATTTGAGCTGAATGTTTCCTCTGCAGAAGAATTCTATTTTTTTTCTTTTTGCTGCATTTGCTGTCAGCTTTTCTCACAAAACACAATCACACGGAGACTCGCCTTCTCTGGGAGCGACCTGGCGGGGCTGACGTTGAACATTTTCGACATGTCCTCCGAGTTGCGTTGCTGAGCCACGTCGCACAGCTTGGCTGTGATGTCAATACGCCTGCAGATGTCCATGTCCACCCGCCTGGCTTTCTCCTGGATCTTTGAGTCCAGGTCAGTCATTTCCTGCAAAAGGGTGGAGAGCATTTAGATGACAAGTGCAACATTTTTCTTTATACTTGTTTGACATTTTCTGGATGTATTAGACCTCCACTACATGATGCTGGGTGTGGGGACAGGATGGGAGCATTCCAGCTCTTATTTTTAAAGGGTATTCACACAATTTACGCAGGAAATGTAGCTTCTTCTGAGTGATAGTTGGGCGTTTAAATGTTTGACAGGAAAAATAATTAACATTTAACTATTACATTTACTCTTTTATTTACCAATTCTGCAACTTCGTTGAGGGTTTGTAATAAAGAAATAATGGATTCTTTTGAAAAAGGCACACATCAGCGTGAGTTTGTCGTAGCTGTCAATATTGATTTTTATTTCTGAAATATTGTTTTTGACATTTCGGAAAACTTGTGGTTAACGGATCAACACTGGAAGCTCGTCATCCTATTAATCCAAAAAACTTTCAGTGTTGCACAGTGATAATCGTTTTATTATTAAAAAGAAAAAAACAGCAATGTTTCAATAAATTCATTCTAAAAAGTAGAAAACCATTAGATTTTAGGAGCAGACATCAAGCTGTAAAGGACAAACTCTGTTCTAATGCAGCCAATGTCGAATCACCAAAGTCAAAGTCACATCAACCACATACACACACACACACACACACACACACACAAACACACTGACTAATTTCTAAAACACATTAAATAATCTAGCCCTCCTAGACAATCTTCTGGCACTTACCAGTCTCTGCATTCACACATCAGGGATGAAGTAAAGAACAAAAAATAACATGAAAATTTAACAGCAAGCAGACGGCAATGTAAAGATAAGCAACATCAACAATAGAGATTTTCCAAAAACAACACAGCCTGGCTGTTTATTTGTGACCAAACAGCAGCTGTGAATGCTGTAGTGTGTTTTAACTGTACAATCGCACCAGGGCAGGCACACCTGTTTGGAAACAATACAGACTGGCAGGGGACAGGACGTGCTATAGATCTAAAGCCTCTCTTCAGTTCAACGAATGCTTATCTTAGGGGTTTTATGGCAATTCACATTTTCATGTTTCCAAATAAGGAAGGAAGGAAGGAAGGAAGGGTGTGTGTTACTATTCAAACCAATAAAAATGAGAACACTATTCTGATAATTCCTGGGAAAACAGTTGTAAATGCTACTGTAATCAGTGCTTTGAGTTGAATGGCTACCACAGGTCTTGATGTATGAAAGGGAAGCTTTGTAACACTTAAGGGAAAGACGGTGACATCATCATAGCAGTGAGTAAATACTTACGTCGCTCATCAAGCTCTTGAAAACCACGAGTTCAGCCTTCAGTCTGTCCACCTTCTCGGTCAGCTCATCCTGGATCTCTGACGACTCCTGGGCGCTCTACATGGACGACACCAGAAGGAATTCAATACAAGGGGAAATATATATTTTGAGATATAAGACTTCAAAATAGTTGTAACTCGTGCTAAAATACATCTAGGTTAGCTTGGCCATGATGAAGCTTTAATTTAGTTTAGGAAAAAAGTTAAATCAACTTTAAAAGTAGTTAACTTTATAACCCAGGGATAAAGTGTTACATGGTGATGTTCTCACAAGTTTACTGGCAGATAAACCTCTCTCTTGTCTTTTAAGTAATTATGTGGATACAACTAGCATCTGGTTAATGGAAATTTGGGTCAAACTTTCATGGAGTCTTTCAAAGGAACACAGGATGTACTTTGTTTTTCGCATTCCTGTACATAAGCAGCAAGGTTACGTGCCAAATTAAAGGAATTCTGCAAATGTTCTGCACATGTAATTTAATCCACAGCCTCAAATTTAGCCTTTCTATAATTTCAAATCAAACAGGCATCTGAGTTTTAAGACATTCGTTAAATGAATACAGTTAAATATTGTTTAGCAAATGCCCGGTTATGCTCCTGTTTTTAGTTAGCACACTGATTCCTCTGGCTCTGCTCCCTGAACGAGAAATGGCCGTTTGCGCTGACTTTACTTCAAGCCGATTCCCTCTACGTTTTTACATTGACGTGCTAGTGTGCACTGCAAGGTTAAAACCCTCAGGGGGCTTCGGCAGTCCACCTCTCTACCTGGCGTTTTGCTGATACAGACCATAAGACAAACATGCGTGCAGCCACAGATCGATCGGTGCAGAAGCAGAAAAGGGAGATGATGCCAAAAAGATGAATGACTATTACCAGCTGGGTCGGCTCTTTGTGTTGTGTTACAGCTTTAAGGTGATACACTTTAAGTTCATTCCCTCTACATCTGCTTCCTTTTTCCTGCTCCGAGCGGCAGCATACTGGCAGGCTGCTGGTGGTGTTTAACGCTTCTATCTCCTGTGCATCTCGGCCAGCAGCCTCTTCTGATGGCTTTGTAATGAGGTTACTCTGATCGGACACATGCTGCTGGCTTATCCTGCGCCATGTAGCCTCAGTTTCCCTATTGTGAGGCTGCTTGTTTTCCTATAATCTTATAATGGTGGAAAGATGTCAAATATCTGTTTGTGTGTGTGTGATCACAGAACATATTTCAATGTTTATGCTTCCAAACCTGCTGTAGGGATTCCACAGTGGATTCCAGCTGCTCTCGCTTGGATAGCTCCTCCTCCCATCTGCAACACACAGCACAGAAAACAGAGGTGGGTCACTTTTACTGCCGGATCCAGTCCCCCAGAGGCCCAACGTATGGCTTAATGGTACTTTTGCGGAATAACACTCCCGTCTCTGATTACAAAGCGCCCCTGACAGTGTGGCATCACACCCACTGCCCCCTCTGTTTCCACGCTTTTGTCCTCTTCCTCCTTTGTTGCCTTCGCTGGTTCAATAAAAACTCAAAAGGATGAATGGAAAGCTGGTCTTTCTTCAAACACAACAAACATTGCTCATGAATACTGCTGGGACTCTTGGGTGACTGGAGGGTGGAGTGTTTCTGCTGCAGCCTGAATTCCTTCATGCTAACACGCTCCATTTGTTCATCATCACGTCTGAGGAGTGGGAGATATGCGTCCCGTTTGCGTCTGTTAAATTCCATCAGAGCGACTAAGATTTGTGCAAATTAAATTGACATAGACATGTACTTATTCATTACAGTATAATGGATGATTGCATTATAATTTTACCCAACTGTAACTTACATCTTCAGTTACAGGCTCAGAAATTTTATGAGAAAATACACTTAAAGAAGGAAGATGCTGGTGTCCGTGTGAGATTTAGGCTAAATGGTGATTATAAGGAGATCATCTAGTGGTAAAGTACTTAGGACGTTTTAAGTTAGAAAAGATTTTTGCTTTCCAAAAAAGACTTTGGAGGGTCAAGTCTTTAGTTCATGTTGGGCTCCATAACGAACCCCTACAAAAGTAATCATTCTCGTTTCACCATAAGTAAATTTAGAGGAACATCAGAGTATTAATATTCTGGATTCGAGTGAGGTTTAAAACCTTCTAAGATGATGTTATAGATCTGGGGATTGTTGTGAAATAAAAATCAAATCAAGAGAAGGACCTTTTATTCAGAAAATGTTCAGAAAAGTCAGTTTTATTATACTTTTAAAAGTAGCACACTGCATGCCAATATTTGACCTTGACAAAGGGGTTAAATGTTTTCAAAATAAAGTGCCATAGGTGCCTTGAAACCTTTATGATGTTTTTTCACTTTCTTGTAAAGTTAGATCTTCTGGTCTCGGTGCATTGTGCAACACCATTGCAATATATCAAAGAGCTCATGTGCTTTGTATTCTTAGACTGCAATGAATTTTTACTATACAGAATAGCGTTTTATTGTGCTAAAATAGGCCTTAAATGTTGCACAGTTTAAGGCCTGTGCCATGAAATGAGTCCCTATCACCTCTCAACACAGTTTTCAAGTTTCCCTTGACTTCACTTTGAACACATCACTAATACTGACAGTAAGTAACTTTTATTCTTCTCCCCGAACAGTATCCAAACCTAAGAGTGCATTATCAGCAGTACAAACTGGAAAAAGATTGGATTTTTGAATTTCCAAACGACCTATTGTCTAATTATGGTCACCACCTGATTTCTTGTAAAGACCAAGTCTAAGTGTACATGATGTTGAAGCTAATGTCAATCATGTCTCTTATTTTGTGATTCCAATTTCATATATGGAAACATACAAGTGCAAGATGATGCCAGATTAAATTATATCACCTGTGAAAAAAAGGGCTGAGAGTCTGGCAATGGCGGCCATACTGCAGAAACATGTTATCAAAACACCAACAGCTTTTTAGATGAATAAAATCTGACAGTTGAAAATATCTGGTTATTTCATTTTGTCTTTCTTTAACTTACAAATAAACTGACTGAAATTAAATAATACTTTCACAACAGAGGCCAGTGCGAGGCCGTTATCAGGACTGTTGACTGATAACGGCATGAACTGATCTGCTCCTACAACAGACCCTTGAGGTACACCATTAAAAATAGGAAATGAAATCATCTGGCTTCGTGCACTGTGACAAAGATAATTAAAAGCCAACATATTTGTTGTTTATCATCAAATGTTCACTTAAAATTCGTGGTGTGAGGTGGTTATCATGGCATGTTTGCCATAATGATTTTTTGGTATAATGAAAACATTATGCCAATGTTCTCATTGGTATAATAGGATAGGATTCTTTTGCAGGAAAAACATAAATTTTTCTAACTGAGCTCCTGGCAATCAGTCCACAAGTGGGGAAAACATTCAACCAATGCTAATAATAAAGCACCAGAGCCTCCAATTAGCTGTAAGCTATAGTTAAATATGGAGTTCTGGTTTTCCCCTCTTGCTTTCCCTCTTGTCATATTGCTCCTCTTGACCACAGCAGCTGTACTTAAACAAAATTAGCAGCCAATTTCATTGTCTTGCTGTGTGCATTGCACACAAACCCCAGAGGGCTTAGCCTTCTGTATGGGGCATGGCCCCAATACACACTCATCTTGTGTGATATGAGACAGAAACAAAGCTGAGTCAAAAAGGCTTCCCGACAGAGTGCAGAGTTCAGAATGAAGGAAAAACTCATTATAGCGTGTGAAGTGAAAACACCGTATCAGAGCGCCATGTGAGGATGAGTCATTCTACGCCATATTGAGGGGGATTAGAATAAAAATTGAGTTTCTGAGTGTGAGAGTTTAAAAAGACAAGGTGAGGCAGTGTACATGGCACAACTTATATGTTTACTACATGAGAGAGAGAGATTACATAACATTACTTACCCACAGCCTTTGCCATGGAGAAGCAAAAATATAGCCTGAAGGTGGAACATGTGTCACTAGAAATCCACTTTCCCAACAAAGCTCAGCTTTGTTTTCATTCAGAAGCCACTGAATGTGCTCTGCCTAATTAGAAAGAAGTACTCCTTAGCAGGCTGAGCCAGATCGCTCCAGATTGAAAGCCCTGTTCTAAACAAAATGCTGGCAGTGGTGCACTCGGTCAGTCTGCCGCAGACCTCCGGCTGAGGTCACCGGAGTTCACAGCTGCACCACAATCTCCACAGACGCATGCTTGTCACAGCATTTTCATCACTTGTGTTGTCACTTCCTTTGGCCTCTGCCACGGCCTTTTCAGTACTCACCCCAACTGGAGGTGATAACGGTACAATGCAATTAAACGCCCATCAGGAGGGAAACTTAATATGTGCGTCAAAGCTATTTATATTAACTGTCAAATGTATTAGAGTCTGCTTTGTTATTAAAGTGGCAGCTTTTTCCATGTTATTTAGAGTGGACAGTTAATAAAGCCCTAAAGGACAACCGCCAGGCATGTCTAAGCATTAAAATAAAACGGTTTTCTCTGTGAGACATCTTCCTGTACCTTTGCCGTGACTGAGTCAAAACGCAAACACCAGGAGTCTCCTTACAAGGACAAAAACAGTGGGAGGGTTGGAGTCTGTGTCAGCTCAAAGACGTTTGTTTACTGCCAAACAAATTCTTTCAGATGTCTCCCAAAAGTAAATCAAAATCTAACGTGCAATGTTGTGAAAAAGTATTTCATTCACTTGTATATTTCTACTGTTTTCACTTATTTGTTTCTTTTCAATGTTTCTCTGTTAAACTTTAATTTCAAAGAAATATAACCCGAGTAAATGCAAAGTGCTGCTTTCAAATTATGACTTAAGTTCTTAAGAGGAAAAATCTTTCCAAACCCACATGGCCTAATATGAAAGCAAGTAATTGTGCCATAAATAGAGTTTAGATCTGGCCTAAAAAATCCAACCCGGTTCACTCCAAGCCAATAGACATTATGTCAGAGCCCAATCTGACTTACTAATTAACTCTAATTAGAGGCCCGAGCCCAAAGTTAACTCGTTTAAAATGCTTCCAGACTTCTGATTTTGAACTCTGCTAGCTTGGTCGTGTAACTTCTTTCCATTTTAAGCTTTTGTTTGACATCTTCCAGCTCTATTTTGTTGCTTGTTGTCTCTGCAGGTGAGTCAAGCGCAAATCTTCTGAAATGTGTGATTGATAGGAGCGGAATAAGGCAGGGCACCACGTGCATTAGTTGTACTGCACTTGTCGCAGTCTAATTAACTTCTCTGACTGACTTTCTTTCTTCAACGGGGTACACTGCCTACTGCTCTTTATATTGTGCATTCTCGTTTAGTTTTCTCTGTGTTGTATATATTATAGGCTTAATAAAAACCCATCACAGAAGATCAACCCAACCATCAAGCATATGATTTTAACCCGACTGGCCAAAATTTTGGGTTGGGTTGTGGTCAGGCTCACTGTATATCTAAGCTCTACCCTTAAACCCAATAACATTTTGTGTCACCTTCAGCAGAATTGTTTTGGGTAAGTGGCAGTAGGTTTTTATTTTCCATTCCTGTTAAATAATTTTGGCTCACTCTTCTTTGCAGAATTATTTTTGATTTAGTCACATTAGAGGGTTTTTAAGCATGAATTGCCTATTTACGATCACGCCACAGCATCTCAGATGAATTTAGGTCTGGAGTTTGACTAGGTCGACCCAAAATCTTCATTTTGTCTTATGTTTTTTCTTTAAATCATTCATAGGTGGACTTTTGTGCACAGAAATGCACAAAACAAAAAGTATCTACAAACATGCAACACTTCTACATCCACGCTGAGGGAATAGTCTGAACACAGTCAATCCTGCTGAGCAAAGCCCAGTTTACTCAGATTGAAACTGAATTGTTTTGTCTTCTTAAAGCTGCAGTATGTAACTTTCTTTTTCTTTTTCTTTCTTTTTTTTCATATTTATCGGTACTGTCACCGTGTTGTGATGGCATTGTGTGAGACAATACCATCACAACACGGTGCATCAAGTGCCTTTCTAACAGGGAAAGGCACTTGAGGTCAAGGTCATTTTCAATCATTTCTCCAACATGGTTGTCAAGATCGTGAAGCAGCAAGCCAGCCCCAGATCATCACAAAATGCTGCTCTTCTGACATGCTGTTATTTCTTGCCAGATGTAACAGAATGAACACCTACTAAAACGTGTCATTTTTGTGTCTAAAAATGTTTTAATTAAATTGAAAAATTAAATCACAAGTTGAACATTTATTTCTGTATTTACTGTGGTTATATTGTTCGGACTTAACCATTTCAGTGTGATAAAAAGCAAAAACAGAAGATATCTGCAAGGTGACTAATGCTTCCTCACAGCACCATAACTGTGGTCTCACAGAAAGGCCTGGAGCTGCAGAAGCCCGTGAAGTAATTTTGTTTCATTTTTCGCATCAGCTAGATAAAAAAATAAATAAGTAAATAACAAAGACTGTTAAATATTTGGGAGTCATTGCACATGTTTTCAAGTATCTAATCTAATTCTCCATCTGGAATATTATACTTGTATGTAATTACAAGCCTGTTGCAACACAGCAAGGGAAAGTCCTTGAGACCCAACAGATAATTTCTCATATTTTTTTTTATCTGTTTAACAATAATGTTCCTCCCACTCCTTCCACTTTGGAGTGTGTCTGGGAGTTATGTTTGCACGTGAGCTGCCTGAGTTTTCCTATCGCTGCGCTGGAGGACCCACTTCAGCTCCAACACATCCTGTTAACATCCAAATTTGATAATCTTCTCCAGCTTGATTCTTTTTGGTCACCCTGTTGACCCTTTGTGGCACGCAAGCTGATTTAATGATAACCTGTTATCCTTTTTCTTTCTGATGAAGCCAACAAACTAATAATTTTGAAGATCAAACATTTGTGAGTTGCTGGAATTCCAAAGGGTGGATAGTTATCTTATGCAACACACAGTAAATACCTAAAAGGCCCTGAGGAAAACACTGAGGTGTGGCTTTGTGTAATACTCCAAGGCCTATGTGGCTCATTGCGAATCAAATCTGCAGCCAGACAACACCCTGTTTAAATTATATGATGCTGTGGAAAGTGTGAGTCTATGAATCAGATGTCAAATTAAAGGTTGACACAAGGATCCTTTGTGTTAAGACAAGACTAAACCACTGCTGGCCCTCAGGCAATTATTTTAGCCCTGTTTAATTTAAAGTTTATTGTTTCAATTCTCGACTATTGGACATTTATGTTTACATTCGACACACTAAATTTGTAAAGGTAAAATAAGTAATTCTTGACCAAATATATCCATATGTGTGTTCATTTTGATGAGTAGGGTTTTCTTCCATAAATATTGAGTTTTTATGGTGTTCTTTCAACAACAACTTTCATGCCAATCACTAGATTTGTGAAAAATAGCTATGAGCTATGAATCTCTGGAGGCAAAAGATCAATCACTCCAATTTATTTATTTATTGTGAAACATATTTGTATGAAAAATTAAAGCCATGAATCCTTTCCCATTCAGTTTCACATAAAATCATACTGTACCTTCTTTTATAGCATATAATCACAATATGCTTTACTTCTCATATATTTATGTTGAAAATTGGTCTACAACTAATGTAAAACCAGAAATAAACATATTTTCTCTACCGCTTTAGACAACTAAAAATACATTTAGATTTTATTAGGACTATGGCAATCACTTCATCAGATTGCAAGCATTCGTGGAACAGGAAATTAAAAATGGGTGTGGCTGCATGCTGGACAAATACTTTACAAAGTTTATGTGGCCTGTATGAAATGATGTCATAGACAGCTTTGATAAATGCACAGAAAACATGTGATTTCTCTCAGGAAACTCCATAGGCGTGTCTGTAACGTCTTCTCGCTGACAGCAGCGGTTCAGTGACTTTAGCTTTCTATGTGGAGCTTTCAGGAAACGTACATCCGCTGCACAGAGACGTAAAATAGTGAACAAATTATTCTTCCCCTGAGCAGACCCACAGTAGGTCATCGATTGACTGTCAGGATCCTGTAATCTATAGCCTTCCCCCTGACTCCTCAGAGACACATGTGTAGCACGCTAATGAAGCAGTCATGTGAAATGGATCAGACGAGTATGTGAAGCAGCTCAGGAGCCTACCGTCTGGCTGCTCAGGGGCCTCTGCCAAGGAGACAAAATATCAAGGTCAAATCTCATTTCATTTCTCTGCTCTGCCTCCCTGAATGATACTGATAAATACTCCCAACTCGACCACACGCCATAATCCTTTGTCGCCACGTCTTCCGCCCATTGAAGGCAGCATTTGATATTCAAGCTGATGAATTCCTGACTCACTCAGTCACCTAAACGGTGCACAGAGGATGATAATTCACTGCTGGATGATTCTTCTGCTCTATGCCCTGCGAGGACAGACAGTTTTAAATATAACCCCCATAAAGCAGAAATGATACAGACATAATAACAGCAGGAGTTTTGGTGTTGCTATGTGACAGCAACATGTTGCCTCTAAGATGTCTGGCAGCTGTCACTGTTCGGCTGAAGGCTACAATTTGTAAAAAAATAAAAAATAAAAAAATAAAAAAGACAGCCTGGTTTCCCCTTGTGATATATCACAGGTCATATTTCAATACATACACTGACTGATTATGAAAGGTTGAATGAGGTGAATTTAGATCCACGATGGAAAAAGTTTATGAGAACCTTTGTTCCCACCAACGGAAAAATCCAACCTCTATTCTTCAAGCCTTCCTCTGAGTTCATCGGGACTTTTTAAATAAAATTTATGGCCCCATTACTTGTACGGTACAGCAGTTAGACAAGTGACAGATAAAAGATTTCTCCTTTTTAATTGATGTCGGGTTTTGCAACTGATCTTCCAATGAGTCACACTTTTGCTTTCTCTGATGCTTCGGTATAACATGTACGTACATGCCAGGTCAAAGTAAAACACACAACTCTTAATGTTCTTGATGGTTATATCATCCGACCATCAAAAGGTTGGATGATATAATATATTTCTTATGTAATACACCATAATATGGAAAATTAGTATATTATTGTTTAGTGGAAGGGAAGAAAGTTTTTTTTTTTTTTTTTTTTTTTTTTTTNGTCTGTGTTGTGTACTTGAAGTCAGCCCATTATTTAGTCTTATGCTCATAAAAACATTGTGGCAACTAACTGCTTAAACGGAGCCAAGTATAGAGAAATCCTCAGTGCAAAAGACTTGATATTAGAGAAGAGCTTCACCTTCCACCAGGACCACCACCCTGAACATACAGTCAGTGCTATAGCAACGGTAAAGCTCAATAGATTTAGATCAATGCATGTACATGTGTTAGAATAGCCTAGTCAAAGCCCATATCCAATTGTATCTAAGCTTGAGTGGGCAGAAATGTTAGTATCAAGATGTGCAGAGTTGACAGAGAGACACCCCCAGGGATCGACTTGCATCTATTTGCAGAGAGAGGTGCTTTTACTACTCAGGTTGTATGCTACAAAGGCATGGCACATTTCTAGGAAATGAGAAAGCCATGTTTCCTTTTCTTTTCACATTACAGCTACGCACATATTTGGGTTGGTCTGTCTCTTGAAATGACAATAAAAGACATTAAAGTGTGAAAAGGTTGTTTTATACTTTTTTGTTCTTTAATTTGTCTTTTACTCTTACTGTTTATTCAATGTCACATGCTGTTTTTATTTTGTTTTTTTAATTACGTAAAGCACCTTGAAATGCCTTGCTGCTGAAATGTGCTACAAATAAAATTTGATTGATTTGATTGACTAAATTTTATATGCTTATTGGGTCCAGTCTTGTGACCCATGATACGTGGTGAAAGGAAGAATTGGATTCAGCCTTCTAATGAAAATGAAAACAAATTATTTTTCAATTTATTGTTAGATATAAAACAAATATATTTCACCTCAAATATGAATACATAACTCAAAATAAATAGCTGAGTTGGATTACGGCTGTATCTAGACAATTGCCTGTGTGATAAAAAAATGTTTTACGATTATGTAACATTTTCAATAGGGTAATAAAACTAACCTGAGATTACTGTGGACAGTATCTCCCAGTCATTTTGCATTAAGTAATTTACTGCTGCAGATATATTTACAAATGTGGCATTCAGGTATGTCCTAAAACATACTTACAGACGTGTTCGCAGGCGCATGGTTTAACACATAAAGCTTCCATAAGCTTTGTTTGTGTCAGAGGATCTCAAGTCATCACATACCCTAAGCTGCTTTAAATCCTGACTCTATGAAAAGACTTCTCATGAATTTCCAGATAATAAGAGCTAAATATACAGGTTCAGGCAAAACACCAGCACAGAGTGCATCACAACAAGCCACAGTTCATTTAGACTGGATGCAAATAAGGCTTCTGGCGTTCTTTGGAAAGCTGCAAAACCATGAAGAAGCATTTAATAATCAGATGGTTTGGTTGAACACCAGCAGATTCTGACTTCGCACGAACGGCCTGAGAGTGTTGCAACACGTTTAACTCCTATAGGTCTTGAAACATTATCAAACTGATTTTTGCTTAAAAACAAAGGTGTGCTGATGGGTGTGTGAACGAGTTGTTATTGTTTTCACCGCAAGGATGAATTATTGCTCAGCTCGCACAGCCACGCCAATCCAGCTTTATTTTTTCTGGCCTGGGGGTTGATTAGCTAGAATCTCCTTCAAAGAAGCGACAAACATTTAAGCGCTTCCAAGTAATTACAAGCAGTTTAAACTATTAGATTCGACCTGGGAGTGGTGTCAGAAATTCAGATAATTACATTTGACTGTTAGTGAAGGCAGTTATTCCTCCAACTGCAAGGACATGCCAGAGTCAAAACACCCTAACCTAATTGTTTTTTTAGTTATGATAGCTTGCAGTTACATGTTTTGTGGGAATACCTGACAGAGTTTCTGTCAACAGGAGTTGCATAATGAAATCAGAAAGTAAGACTTAACAGGATCAGTTTTTAATGCAACTTGTTCATTCTAGGCTGCTGTTTTTCTCCCATATGTCTGTTTAGCTGCTTGGACGTGGGGGACAGATTTTTTTCTTTTCTCCATCCAACACATCCCACCACTGCACTATTGAGTTGTGATGTCCACACTTTTGTAATTTATCCCAACCCGTGTTACAGAACAAGCATAATAGCTTTCGGTTTCTGGCTGACGTGAGTCACACAATCCAGCTAACTTGGTGTCCTAAAAATCCCACCAAGTGGAACTTTGATGTTCAGGTTTCTGTGATTGGAAAAGGAGCACAGACAACAAGCTGCAAGCCTGGGCCACATCTGGGAGTGACACTTCACTATAATATAAAGGAGGATAAAAGGATGTTCGCTGCTGGCACGGATCCTCTCTGGTCAGGGTGTGTGCAGTGAAGCTATCTGACACATAATAGAGCCAATAGATATAACTACCACAATAAGTACTTTCAGGTGACTTTCATGTACACACACCTGTATCTTCATGTCTTAATAGAGCAAGTGCAACTGAATGGAAGGTCACTAAGGGTCAAATCCAGAGATGAGACGGTTTCATTCAGGGAATACAGAATAAAATGTTACGCATCTCAAGGCATGAATAGCAGCTTTTTTGGAGAACTTTTATCAATGAGTTCTTGTTTAATTGTCTGGTTTGCTAATTGTCTTTATGTTCAAAGACTGTGAACTGAATACATTCATATTTATTAATTATTTAAATACTGAAATCCTTATAACCTTTAGAGTGGCACCAATGAAGCATCTGATGAGTCAGTCAACTCTCCCTTAACCCCCCCCCCCCGATTGGTGACAGGTTGGTCAAATAGTAAAAAGAAGACTGATATATATATTTTTTACTACTTAAAAATTGATTAAAACTAGCATTCACTGGTATTGACTATGAACACATGAGTCAGCGTCTACTTGAATCCCCTCTTATAAGTTGGACATAAAATCAGATACAGCTTTAAGCATAAATAATTTCTTCTAATTTACATATTGCTAGATTTAAAACTGCTTTCTCTATCCAATAATCTGCAGTATTTTTTTTCTTGTAATTTGAAAATCATAATTGGTCAGACCTCATACTGAAAATTGTTAGAAAATATAATTTGTATTTTTTAGGTACATTTAATGAAAGGAGACAATAAATGCAGCTTAGATATATTGTAGTTTTCTAAAAACATATATATATATTTTTAAACATCACGAGTGCCAAGGTTAGAGGCAAAAAAAAAAAAAACATAACACTCATTTGTAATAAATACTTTATTTTGTTTGTTGATCACTGTTTTTAGAAGCTTTTATTTAGTAATCCATGATATTAAAACTTGCATATTCTTCCCATATCTCTAAAATAGGAGAGAGAACAGAACGCGGCATTCAAGGCAGGCAGTTGGACATTGATTTTCATGAACCAGAAAATGGCTAACAAGAAAAACTGTTGCTCTCCTAAACCTGCCCATATTTACAGTTCAATCAATATTTCTGAAACAGTGTGAAGGAAATATTTGCCACAGACAGTTTATGAATTAAATCTGTTGCAACCTCAAAATTGGTAAATAGCTTCAAGGAAAGACTCACCCAGTTGGTTGCATTTTAAGTCGAGTCAGATTTAACACCACTGTCAAGTCTCTCACATGCCACCTTCCCACCAGCACAAGTGCAACATTATATATGACCCTTGTAATGTGCATGTGATGGTGTGTTCAGTCCATGAGCCCGAGGTGCCTGGAAAACAGGCTTCTCCTCTGCTATAACAAGACTTTGAAAAACAGAGGCTATTGAGTGTGCATGCTGGATCAGCACACACAGGTCCTGAGAATGGGGGCAAGAGCTTCAAAGAGAGGATATACCTTTATTTAACAAAAGGTATTTGTTAAATTAGCAAATGTCTGCAATTAGAAAGACGCTAATGGGTTTTACTAACTTTCCTTACAAAGGCTGCAAGACTCACAATAAAAACCTCTTGTAGTATTTTTTCACTTCATAAGACAAGTGCCTTTCTGGACTTTTAAATATGGCAGCCAGCCATTGCTCTCAGTTGTATCAATACCCATGAATAATCAACCGCAGGTGCATAGTAGCAACTCCAAACATGGCAGGCAGAGTGAACTGAGAGGAAAACGGGAACAGAGGAGAAAATCCCAACAGATTGCATTTCCTTTCATTTGTTTTTCCCCAGAGATGTTAAAGTTGCTAACTTTTTCTAGGTTGCGCTCCTTCTGTAAAGTAACAGAACCATCCCTTGATGCCTCAAAAACACATCTTTATATAATTTTTTAGTCTTCTTTAAACTATCGGTGGCTCCCCCGACCACTACGGATGGATTTAACTAATAAAATGTTGTTTGTAAATTTAAATAGTTTCCATGTTTTCCCCAGCTCTGACCAGCTTCCTTGTCCCTGCTGAGCAACCCCACCGCCCACAGCGTGATACTGCCACCACCATGTTAAACACTGGGGTTGGTTAATTCAGGGTTATGTGGATTGTTAGCTTGTTGTTGCCTCAGTAGCATTTTGAGAAATCAATAGCAAGAAAATCAGGGATGAAGTGATAGACAAGATACAAAAACTAAGACTATCACAACTAATACAATCAAAACACTCATCAGAAGAAGTATTTATACTACTCAATGCACTATTTGTAGTTAATAATACAGCATTGTTAAATTGTTTGAAGTGGAAAAGAGGATTAGGTGTGTTTGTAATGAAGAAATGTGTGCTTAGATCTCCTTCCTAATCTACAGAATAAGCTCAAATTACCTCAAGGTTCCCTGTGGATTATGATTAATATGGGACTCATAAAGTGGGAGGGGGAACTCATGTTTGCGGTAATAAAGAAAAGATCACATACTGCAGCCGTGGTTAATTTTTTTTATGGTACAGGTATAAGAACAGGTTTACATGTTTAATAGATCCACCGAGAACTGTAAATATGTGTGAATATGATGATAGCATCAAAACGAACTCTGAATCCGTGTGATGAACAAACCCTTTCTGTATAAACACAGCAGCTACAGGAGCAAAGCAGCACAAAACAACAAAACAAAACACACGGTCTCATCTGGAGCTCTCTGTCCCAGAGAACTGAGCTCCGATTCTTTCCGTCCCGCCATATTTCAGCAGCGGGAAGACGTACGCTTCAAGAGGCCCCATGTTGAATGCTGCAGCTGCATGCCAGGGCGCCATGCAGGCCTGGATGGATGTCGGTGCCTCGGTGCTAGGTGACGGCTTAGAGAAAATCCCTGTCCTGAATAGACGGCCTGGCTTATAAGAAGGGCAGCAAGGAAAAAGAAAGGCTGAACTGCATGTTTCTCTTCATCAGGGACATAATATTTCTTGTCCAAAAATCTTGAGAACTGTTCACCTAAATTTATGTACACTTCTGTCCTTCTATTTAGAGAAACCTAAATGTTGTTGTGAAAGAAGAAACTCTGCTGATAAAGACATGAACCAGGATCAAAACCCGTAAAAACTGGCTTCGCTGAAATCTTATTGCATTGATCCAAAACACACACACACACACACACACACACCCCCACACACACACACACACACACACACACACACACACTAAATTCAGCTGTATGTGAATTATTCATGCAGGAAGCAAAGGCCTGCAGACAGTTCTGGTTTGCTTTGTGTCCTGTAAGCTGCAGGCGGCGATCCAGCAGCACAACAGATTTTACAAACTTAAAAGCAGCAGAAGTCGGAACCCTTGCAGGTTTCTGTAATGTATAAAATATGACCATGGTGACATTATTAAATTTAATCTTTTTCTACATTGCAACGTGACAAATGTCACATGCAATATAACCGAAAAAGATCTGTTTGTAGGGGGGGAAAAGCGCAATAACCTGGTTGCATAGATTTTCACACCCTTAAACTTTATTTAAGAAGCTTTTCATTCTATTTGAGCATTCATTATTATTTTGGTAGGAGTCTGTCACATTATGATTTGCTAGTACCTGCTCTCTTCAGGTGAGCTCAGAGTTTTAACTTCCATTTCAAACATTTTATTTTCCTAACATGAAATCCCTCTTTTGTCGATTTGGATGGATGCTTGAATCTGCTATAGAACTGAAAAATGAAATTAATCTCCAGGTTTGTAGAAGAACTGTCAAAACGGTCTAGCGTTAAAAAAAAGTAACCCCAGATCATGATGCTGCCGCCACCATGTTTCACTGTGGGACGTTTGTTCTTTCAGTAATGCTCCTTTAGAATTATCGCCTTAAGATGTGAGTTTGGTTTCATCTGACCATAACACACTCTCCCACAAGGTTCTAGCGCAGGGAGGGTGTCACTCAGGAGATTTTATTCAGGACCGGATTTTTTCTTCAGAAGAAAAGCCTTCTGCTTCAAAACCTTACTACTTATCCCGGACTTATGGCGAACACAGGGAACTGTTGTCACATGCAGAACACACCCAGCCTCTGTTATAAAGTACGGCAGCTCCTTTAGTTTTCCTGTTGGTTTCTTGGCAGCCTCCCTGAACAGTTTCTACCTTGTCTTTTCAAAAACTGTACAAAAATTTCCAGTTTTTGTAACGTCCATGTTGTCCCACATTTCCACTGTGCAAAGGAATATAAATCCTCATATGAACTTGTCTGTATTGCTCTCCTGACTGACACTTTATGGTGACTCTTAGTACCGTCTCGATGGGGTCAGCAAAAGGATGCAGCTGAATTTTACTTACAGTTACTTATATTGAATTTAGCTGGCAGACAGAGTTAGTTTAAGGATTTGACACTTATGTGTACACTGTTGAAAGGATTTATCATGGTATCATTTTCATACCATTATGAAAATCTAACAGGGGTGTACAGACTTTGAGAGCCACTTTATGTGTGTGTCTATCAGTAAACCTGATAGGTGCGTCCCACGCCTCTGTTCATCCGAAATTTATGCAAAAATGTACCACAAACTGTACACCATGCAGGGTGTATTCTTAGAACTGACCTAAGCTACCACTATCTACATCCATTCGGGCCTTTATTACATGCAAACTCGCCCTCTTTTTGTCTATATCTGTCTTCCAGTTCAGTGATCTACATAAAACGGTCCGAAACTCCTCTGTGCAAAAAATAAAACATGCAAACTCTAAACAAATCTGCGAATGAAGACAACTGTCCGCAAGAGCTTTTATCTGTTCCCCGTCTGCAGAGTGCTATCAGCTGTCAGACATGTTCATCAGTGCCAGCCGAAGTTTTGAAAGCCTTTTAAACACAATGCAGGCAATTACTTCCAAGCCCCACCAACCCAAGTGGTAAAGTTCATGTCGATGCCAGACCGTAGAATAAGGCAATAGATGAAGATGAAAAGTCCCAAGAAAGTGACCTTATTTATCCTCCTTTTTGCAGTCGTTTGTCAATGACAGAGTCGGTAAACCAAGTGTCCAGACACTGTGGCACTAAGGAGGCATGCAAAGTACCTGATGTTACATGGTGTTACATCTCATATAAGCAAAACATTACTGCACATACAAGCTGCTGTAAAAGTATGAATCCTTGTCTTGCCCATCATCTAAATGCTAACTAACTTTCAAAGAGTTTGGAAAGATAAAATAGCCCAAAAGCAAGATAAAATCCTCCAGTAAAATACTTCCGCCTCAACTCTCCTCTTTGTGGAGGGAAGGGAATAAAAGAAACACTGTTCTGAGGTTAAAAAGCGGATGGATTAGTTAAGGATGTGGGCAAACCTCTTAACGAAAGATTAAAGAGCTTTCTTTTATCCAGAAATACATCCTGTACACCTGGAGCAACAATAATCCCTTGGATCTGAAAACAGATTTGGCATATTTACTCCTATTAGCGGCAGCTAATTTTAAGAAACAAAAAGCAAACACTATGCAGTAACACACATTTCTTCTACATATTATATGCCCACCCTCAAAACTGCAAGTAATAAAATCCTTTTGGTTGTGTGAAATGCATTCTGCAAAAAGACTGAAGTGAAATTCTCCAAGGGTTCTCTAGTCTGTCCAAGCTGTATTGTAAGCTAGAAATAAAATTAAAGGCAGCAAAGGTGAAGACTCAGCACAGTTGATGGACTTTAAAATCAGATGCAAATAGACTGACAGATAATACACACCACTTATCAGAGTGAACGTGCCCATAAGCAGCTTTGTGGTTGTTCACATTAAACTGTTTCACTTTAATGTCACTCAAAGAACAGCTTAGCTTGTAATTTAACACATGGAGTAAAAGCTTGTCTTTGTCCCCATGACATTTGCAGATCTAGCAGTTTTCTGTTTTTTTTGTTTGTTTTTTTTATATATATATATATCCATGGTCAGTATAATCCAGGCAACTATTTTTCAAATAAAAAAAGCCTTTTAAACGTCTTAATTCTCTCCACGGGTTACATAACCGAGTTATGAATTAAGGCATGACTGCAGCTGGCCATCAACCTTTTTGTGTGCGTCCGAACTTGTAATACTTTGATAAATCAACAGCGCTGCACCGGAGCACAGAGTTGGATGGGTTGGAGACCCTCTGGGAGCGAGGATGCCTTACAAAGCAGTCTGCATGTGGCACAGGGAGAATCAGAGGGCTAGGTGGGCTGATGGAGGGTGGAGTGAAGGAGTGACTGAACACAAAGAGCGCAGAACAGAGAGAGCACAGCAAGACAAAGCTGAGGGACTGAATCCTGAAACGTGACTGTAGTAAAGAGGATTTAGTCTGGGAGAGAGAAACAAAACAACCGGGCAGTGAGCACAGTGATGCAATTACTGAGCTTAGCGCAGGGAGGGGATTGATTACAATGTTTATCACTCCAGAAAAAGAACCAAAGAATGTGTGTTGTTTCTCACTTTTCCACATGAAAAAGAATTCAAGAATACTTTGTCATAAAAATTGATTCAAATAAAACTAATCCTCTGGAAAAGATATTTTACCTCATAATGTTGAGGGAATTTAAATTTAGATGCTTAAATGTAAAGCAGGGAAGCATCGTATCTGATAAATAAAACCCTGATTAGTTCAATTAGAAAGCTTTAATAATCTGTCAAGTCAAAAGCTTCTATTTCTGACTGACGGGAGGCAAATTTAGGATTTCAGGCAGGATGTTTTCTATTTGGATGCTTTCCCAGCTACTGTGGGTCATCTCCTCAAGCCGAAATGCACAAAAAAGGATATGCTAGTGTTACAGGGGAGGAGTGGGGGGGATATTCGGTTTCCCAGCAGAGTAGGAGAGCACACATGCTCAGGGCGACTGAGTCAGTGGCTGTCAGGGAAGTCAGTGGTCGTCAGAGTCGACCTCACCAAGCAGACAGGGGCTTGTAAAAATGCCTCTCTGCTTGAGTCATGATGCTGAACAGAAGCCGGAGCTTCTTGGCAACGGCTTCCTCTAGCAGTCTGCCTGCCGGTGGAGACGTCGGCCAGGACGGGGAGGCTGTGGTGAGTCTTCAAGGAAACAACAGTTCATATGACTCCCCAACTGAGCCATGCAAAGGAATTTCCTCCGGCTTTCACATCCTTTATATGGAGCAGCTCAAACGTAATTATGTCTGCCATCTCTTCACTGCAATTACAGAGGAGCTTTGTCCACGTATGTCCAACCAGACGTCAACTCAGAAAACACTTCTGTCAACTGGTGTCCTTTTCTTTTCCTTTTTATTGTTTTTTAATGCTTTCAAGAAGCTGGATTCTAGTTATTAGAAGTTTTCAGACTAGTAGAAAACTTTAATGTATTTTTAAAAACATGTTTTTTTCAGCCAGTTCTTGTATCTGTCCAGGACTCACGTGGAAAAGGGTGGAAAGATAAAAGAATGAGGCTCATGGAGACAAATGCTACATCAGGCCCAACTAAGCCATAAAACATTAGTGGAAGACATAACAGGCCACAAAGTACAATAAGCAATATGTTGACCAATTAGCAACAAAGCCTAACTTAATGAGTAATAACTTCTGAGATCACCAAGTTCACAGAGGAATCTCTGCTAACATGAGTCACCTGAATGTCTTCATCACCAGACCATAGAAAGATCTCTACAAATCATGTCAAACCATATAATCTGCAGCAGATGAGCAGCTCCTGAAAGTCAAGCTGGATTGTTATGGACCAGTAACTGTGTCAAAGCACACCAACGCTCTTAAATAGCTAAAATTGTCCATTGTGCCATTCCTACTTCTAACTTGGAAGCCAAAAAGTGCTGGAGTGTCTGTTTTCTCTGTGTGTATGAACCAAAGAGCAGCACAGTGTTGTGCCCACCCACGCAGTTGCAAGTCTTTATCGGTCAGAAGACAGAATCGAGGCTCCTACACTTTTCCCTCACCTACAATAAAAATAAATTCAGCCATTTGGAAACAATTTTGGTCAGGAAAAACATTGGGTAGAAAATAAAGGACTGCCACCCGTCATTCTTTTGAAGGTAATGTTGTTTTAAAACTTCAGTTGGCAAGCTACAAGCTACAAGCTACAAGCCACAAGCTACAAGCTACAAGCCACAAGCTACAAGCTACAAGTCACAAGCTACAAGCAACATGCATGTTAAGAAGACGACTGCAGGCTGGCTCAAGCAGATTAATTAACCTGCCAGTATCAGCCTATAACACTCAGTGAGCAGAACAACAAAAGGTGCAACGTTTCACACAACAAATGCTTCAACTCTTACCTTTAGCATTTATCTGTTCTGTCTATGTACATTTATAGATGACATTATCATGAGTCAGTTAATACATTATTTGAGAAGCAGTCAAAAATAAATATTCTGTTTTGAATAAAGCACATTTTACATTTTTAAATGTTAAAAATATTTTAGTTGCACTCCTCATCCTCTTCAGGACGAGCTGACAACCATAAGCTGCAAATAAATCTCTGGAAATCACCTTGCTCTGTCGTTCATGCTCTCTTAACACTGCTTCTTTTCACAGATTCAACTAAAAAAACAAGAACAAATGGTGTCATTGTGAAAGGCTATTATATTTTTCAGGAAGCTATTTAAATTTGTAAATTTTCTAAGTCCTCCTTTATGTGTAAACACAACTCTGGTTCATGCATTGTGCTTTTAGGACCAATTTGTTTCTGAATGATTAATAGCTTAAAGCCAAACGGCTTAGCAAACAGCAAAACATCCCCTTGAAAATGCTCAAGCATTAGAATGAAATAAGTTATGAACGAAAAACCTGGATTGTCTGGATTTAAGCTTAAGATTGACTTATTCAGATGAACAGACTGACAGGCAATGTCTTAAAGCAACTTTGAGCCAAACCTTTCCTACACGGCTTAGCAACACAGCCAGGTGTTGTGGGATCCAGACTGGGTCAAGAGGCCACAAAGCAGCCTGCTCTGACCTAGAGTAGATTGAGGTTGCTGCCGCTGCTGGTTGGTGTTTGGCTTAGTTCAGAAAGCCAGAGTCACCCTGAGTCAGAGCAGTCATTCAGGGCCAAATGAGGACCATGAGAAAAGTGCAGGAGAGTGCAATTGTGAGCCAGATTTGGGCCAGTGTGTCGCTCTGAAGTCCATTCAAATAGGAACAATGTTTTAATAGGTTTTAATCTAAGAAAAAAAAATCTGGGGTAAAATGAAGAAGCTATAAGTCTGACTCTGACAACCACATAAATAACATAAAGCAAAGACCCAATAAAGAAAATAAAGATGACTACTCACTTTCTCTTGTACTCGTCTCTCTCTCGCTTCACTTTAGCCAGCACGTTGTACAGAGCCCTCACTTCTGGGGTGATGGTGTCGATCTGCACCCCGACTCCGTCCGGGTGCGTCCACGTCACCCCGGGGCCGTGCAGGGTCTCGAAGCGCTCTCCTTGCCTCCGGATGTGGGTGAAACTCCAAATGGTACCCGGCAGCCTGGACTCGGGACCGTCCGTCTGCACGGCGACCTCCCGGCCGAACGGGTGTCGGCACTGCGGCCGCTGCAGAGCTTGCTGCAGCTGGCTCTCCAGCAGCTTGTTCCTCCGCTCCAACTCGTGGACTTTGGCAAGGAAGCACCGGAAGCGCAGGTTGAGGGTTTTCAGCACATGGATGTTGGAGCCCAGGTCGTTCCGCAGGGCGCTGGTCACCGCGCCGGAGCCGCTGCAGACCGGACCGGCGGGAGGTTCGCAAAAAAACAGGGAACTCATGATGAAAAATAACTAAAAAGTAATAACCTAGCAATGGATTTCTATGGTTTGACTGCAACAAAATAACCTGTTGTTAGCTATGTCTGCATTTTCCTTCTAATCCCCACTCCCACTGGACGTTTTCTCCTCACAATGCAGATGCTGAGAGCACGGAAGATGGGGGGACCATCACTGTCACCGCTGGAAGACTCTAACATGGGCTCCTGCAGCAAACACCAACCCCAAAAAGTCCTTTAGGAGCCACAGAGGGCTTCATCTCCTGACGGAACCGAAGGTTTGACGCAGACCGAAATAATAAGCCCCAGCCGCACTCCTCGTCACCCTCATGTTTCTTGTCTCCGTCTTTGTCCAGATCTGCTGATGCTGCCGGCCGACTGAGGAGGAGCCTTCTGTCCTTATCATCCCCCGGTTCACCGCGGCTCTATCCAGTCTCCATGCGGCGCGGAGGGGCAGGATGCAGCGCCGCAGAGCCCGGCCTCTCCGTGGATCATGTTGCAAAGTGCTAAACTCGGCACTATCACCTTATCAGCCCCTCCCACGTCCCTCCCCGAGCCTCTCACTCTGTCTCCATGACGAGACTCAGCCAAGGCTTATAGCTGGACGTCAGTAAGGCCGTTTCATTTTGATTTGTTACACATTTTATGTTCAGCACATGTATTTTAGAAGTAATTCCAAGTATGATTGCTTCTCATTACAGAAAAGTAAAACATTAAAAATAATTTAAAATCATATATTCATTCTAAAATGTGCTGTATGGTTATAATAAATGTAATAAATTGTTTTCTACATCCAAAGAAAGCAATAGCCCACAAAGATTATGATTATTTTTTTATATTCCAATATTTTGTCCCATAATTGCATTCAAAGCCAAATCTGGGATGGAGAAGATAATTTTTATCCATCAAAGGTCACCATATGAACAAATACTAATATTTGCCATGTCAGTTGCATTAAATACAGTTTTATTAATAGTAGGATCCAGAATACCTTTCAATCCCGTGGTTCCCATAAAACTGACTGTTTTGAACTGGACTGAGCTGCGGCGCATGTGAGTGGATTTGACATTTAGTCTGATCACAGTAATAGGATTCAACGGGATTGCACTGAATTTACATGCAATGCGCAGAACTCGATATTGTATATTGGAATATGAATTAAATCAGTTTATTTTGACTATTAAGTGCTTCGTATCACTATGGTTTTCTTTTGAGAATAAACTCTACTGATCTCACTTTGCAACTCTCTTTGGTTGCATTATTAAATATCCTGTGGAAAATATAATAAAAGCATGCAACTTTGATGAAATAATGGAAATTTATATTAAGAAGCAATGAGTTTTCAAGGTGATGGCGTCAATATATAAATTCAAAATAAAATACATTCACAAATGAGACTTTCCCTATTTCCCTATCATCTTATTTGTAAATGGACTTCCCTATTGTCTCGATATTTGTGAGCAGCTTCCCTGTTCCTGTTGAAGAAGAGTTTCCACACAGGAAGCTTTTCTTCAACAGGAACAGGGAAGCTTCCACACATGGACGTTCTTCTTCACCTCCTCTTCATAATAATGTAAATTATTCAAAATAATATACATTTAAAAATTCGACATTCCCTATCGTTTCGTGCCACCATTATGTTTCACCATTTGGATATTGTGGTTAGAGTGATGTTCATAATCTATTAATATTGATTTGAAGCACATGAAAAATGTGATTTGACTTCATTATACTGAGAGTACAGGTGGATGCATCTGCATTGGGCTGAATTTGAATGAGCTGCACTGTGCTGGAGTGTGTGTGTATTTGCAAAAGTTGAATCCTTCAATTTTTGCTGTGTAGTTCCACTTCACAACTATTTCTGACTCATACTTCACTTTTTAAAATATATGTATGTTAGACGTAGATTCATCCAACTTCCATTTCTGTGTTATCCCCACAATATAACACCACCACCATTATGTCATTATGTCCCACATGTAGCTCTTTGCATGTAGACCAAAAAAAAAAAATAGCCAAAGCGGTAATTGTGCTTAACTTACACTGGCACATTTATTTATTTATTTTTATTGTCTTCTAATTCTGGTAAATATGTATAACATTTCTTGATCTATAATATAATATCCCAATAATGTCCCAAGATCTATTTGTCTAATTTAGAGAGTAAGAAACATTTATTTATTTCACTTAATATATATGTAAACACAGACATACACACACCCACACAAAAGTCCATTAATATTATTCAAAACATAAATGGAGTATGATTTTCCAGTTGTTTAATTGTTATGCATTTTTTTGATAATTACCAACTCTCCTATGCTTAATGTATCCGTCATTAGGAGACCTTAGGCATAATAACGGAAAGAAATACTGTATTTCTTTCCGTTTACCTCACAGTTTCATTTATCTTTCTTTTAAACGCTAATTTGTACAGTGATTTTTACTGGTACTGATTTTTATACTTTTTGAGTGTGGATAAATACAAAACTGAGAAAAATCATAAATCTACACAAGTGTTATTTTAATATGAAAATTACATCGATACAGATTGTTTTTTTCCACACAGCCATTTTTTGTCATAGATAAATAAATTATAAATAATCATAATCATAACAATTATAATCATTTATAATCATAAATTATTTAATAATAAATCTAAATGTATGTTTGTAGCTTGTATTAAATAATGCCACAGTACAAACTGTCTCCGAGCAATGGATTTGAGTAATTATGTTGTACACATCAAAAGACACCCACAAATAAAAAGTTAAAGTCCCAAAGTACACAATGTAGAACTACGTTATTTGATAATGAACGTAATATTTTACACTTGCACCCTGATGATTGTGCCTCTCTTGTATCACACGGACTAGGTAAAACTCTTTCAAAAACAATCAGGGAAAATAACATATATAGCATAAATATTCTAGAATACTTTTTTTATTTTAAGTTTGTAAAATTAGAATATAAATGTACTCGTTTAAACACCCTAAAAATGCGTTTTAAGAAGTGAAGCTGTGGTATTTTTAGTCAGGCGCCAAATGGCCAGCCTTTCCAAACAGAAACATTTAGGGTCCATTTGCTTCACGTGTTCTGCTGTTCTGCCACCATGCCGAAGTCAAAGAGGGACAAGAAAAGTAAGGAAAACACATTTTATATGAAGATATTGTTTAAATAGCTGTAGTCGGTTTGTTTTTTAAACATATTACTGATATTTAAGATTAATTACCGCTGAGATTATGCGGGATAACCTAGCTTCTTAACATCTTCACGCAGCATGGTGGTACTGCAGCTGATACAGATGTAAAATCGGTTTAAAAACTGATCTATTTCTCGTATTTTCCTCCATCAGTCTCATTAACAAAAACTGCCAAGAAGGGGCTGGAATCCAAACAGAAGTTAATCGAGGAGGTGGGTATTTTTCAAAACCACAAATGTTATTCTCAGGTATTAGCTTCTCCTCTATGTTAAATAAATCGTCTCTTGGTCCTTTTTCTTTAGCTACGGAAATGTGTGGACACCTATAGAAACCTGTTCATATTCTCTGTGGAAAATATGAGGAATAACAAGTTGAAAGACATCAGGACAGCATGGAAACATAGCAGGTAATAATGACACATATGTAATCGGTTTTTGACGGACTTTACAAATTCAAGCAACAAAGTTTAGCATGCTGTGTAAAAATGCTCTCTTATCAGCTTTAGTCTGACATTTTAAAGATGTCTTTATTAACATTTCCTCCGAATTTACGTTTTGTTTTATGGAATTAAGCAACTTTCCATCCATTGTTTGTTTTTGCCCCAAAATTCACAGTAATATTTTCTTATGTAAGTCAGTTAATTCAAACCTTTAACATGTGCTTGAGATGCTTAGAAATGCCAAAACTTAGCATGTTTTTTCAGTTTTAAAGGTGCTTGAAATTTGAATAAAGTGTTTGGAACTATTGTACATAAAAATTCACTTAAGAATTTACTTTAAATTTGTTTTGTTTTGTTTGGTACTATATTAATCTGCTTGCTCGTTGAAACAATGAAAAATAGCAGAAATAGCAGTTTGACATAAAACAAGGTGATTATCAAAGAACTTTTAGCTGAAATCGGAACATGCAGTTAATTAGCTTAAGTGTATTGCATCTATATTGCATAACTTGGCATATAACAAACGTGATTGGTAATAATTGTTGCTACTGCCACAGACTTTCTTTTTATGTTTATTAAAATTTAACCTGACAGCTAACTATATAGATACTTGTAAAATATGTTTTTTCTTGGTTTGTGTGTCACAGATTCTTCTTTGGCAAAAATAAAGTGATGATTGTTGCTTTGGGAAAAGGACAAACGGATGAATACAAAGATAATTTGCACAAGGTAAGAATGAATGGCTTTACAGCTATTAATGCAATATTATTTTGACTCCTGCAGAGAATTAAACCTATTATGACTCCCATGCTTAGGTCAGCAAGTATTTGCGTGGAGAGGTGGGAGTACTTTTCACTAACAAAACAAAGGATGAAGTACAAGAGTAAGTATGAGTCTCCTTAAGTCTGCATTGTTCCAGTTTTCTACAATCTGCTCATAGGATGGCTGCACGTTGGGCTTTGCTTGCAGATATTTTAACCATTTCAAAGAGACGGACTACGCTCGCGCAGGCAACCAGGCACAGATGGACGTAACGCTGGAAGAAGGTCCTCTTGAACAGTTTCCTCACTCAATGGAGCCTCAACTGAGGCAGCTGGGACTTCCCACTGCTTTAAAGAAAGGTGAGAACATGAACAGCGGGGTAAACTTGGGGCGAAAGGCAGGGCATGTTGCAATAAAAAAAATCTTCACATCTTTACTAGATGTGTCAATAACAGTGGAAGACCTTATAGGTTGGCAAATTTAGTTTATAGTACATTTGTATTGTTGGTAGGCCAATGAACTTGGCACATTCATTCAAAGAGTTTCTGAAAACAGTACTTTTATGGACATATTTAATGCCAGTTTTTAATCTTTTTCACAGGAGTGGTAACGCTGCTCAAAGCCTACGACGTCTGTAAAGAAGGAGACGTTCTGACTCCTGAACAAGCTCGGCTTCTGGTGAGGTTTTTGACTTCAGGTGAATCTGAAACCTTTTCTTTTTTTCATAAGCTAAAACGGTTTTATCTTCCTCTTGTGTTCACAGAAACTGTTTGCCATCGAGATGGCAGAATTTAAAGTGCAGATCAAGTGTATGTGGAACTCGGAGACAGGCGAGTTTGAGAGTTTGGCTGGTGAGGAAGAGCCTGTGGAGGAAAAGGAAGATGATGATGATGAGGATGATGCAGAATAAAACTTCTGCAAAGATGGCTAACATTTAAAAGCAGATGGACTTATTTGGAAATTTATCACACTTTTTTATTATAAAATTACTTCAAAACAGGAACTTGTGGTTTGCTGAATTTAATGTTTGTACAGAGTTGTTCAGTAAACACTGGACTGGTATCAAATCTTTCCATTTTGTGAAAATGTTTTTCACATTTATACAGCAAAGTGTTTTTACATCAACAGATTTGTAGTTGATTAGGTTAAAAAACATGAACTTAAACTGATCTTTAGATTATTAAACCAGAATAAAAAAAATGGTTTTAATCAGTTTTCAATCAAAAAAATCATATTTTATTGGTATAGGCAAGCTATGTGGTGCAAGTCTCTTCATCTGAAGTAGTTGGGACACTCATGGGCTACAAGGTCCCAGGCCTCCTTGAAGGCTTGGACCACTGTCTGGTCCAGAGGACCTTCCTCAGCTGCAGCCAGGTTCTGCTGAAGTTGCTCCATGTTTGACATTCCAATGATGACTCCGTCTCCAAGATCACCCTGGATACAGTGTTCAGAGAGAGCAGTCAGAGTAGTTTGGGTTTGTAGCAAAGCAAGGCTGCATACAGTCATGACAAGAGTTGTAACTTAGAGAATTGGCAGACATATTTTAGACAACTTTGTAAGTATAAACACCAGTTCACTTTAAATCTTGCCAAGAATTTCTACAGAACCTGCAAAAAACAACGAAAGAGGCGGACTGAAAATTGGCCAGAGTCTTGGAAGGTGAAATGATTAATAAAACAATGGATGGATAAATGGACACTATTTTAGAGAGTTCTATAGAGAATAACATTTGAAAGTACAAATCTTTCCATTATCTAAAAATTACTTCATACAGGCTGCATAGGACTCTGGTTTAAGGGGCAGATGTAAAACAGTGACATCTAGTGGTAGATTTCAAACAACCTGCAATTTTTGCCTTAAAATCTGATCTGTTGCAACAAATCAGATCTGGAGCTTAGGTTTCCCTTTTTCCTGCTTTTTCTTACAGTAAAGACTTTATCGCTGGAGTATCTGAGCCGACTGATGATTGACATAATTTTTAAACCATAATTATATACTTATAGCTGTCAAGTTTTAAAAACTGGAGCTTATGGAATATGAAATGCATATACCACTGTGTTTACCAATCTTGTATAAGATACAAACCATAATTTAGAAACCTATGTTGCAGTTGGTATCCAAACTTGATATGTACCTTCAGTTGGGAGTGGTGGTACATCCAGCGCATAGCAGCAGAAGTCATGGTGGGTTTCTCAGAGCCGTACGCGCTCTCTAATGCCTTCAGAACCAACTCTATAGCCTGGAAATGGCTCAGCTTCCAGTATCTTAAACAGAGAACGGCAACCACCATGGATGCAGATTACCACGGTTTTACATTAACATGCAATAGCAGGACATTAGTTGCTGGTCTTTCACCTGTCTCTGTATGCTGCTGCCCAGTTGTTGCCAAAGAATCGGCCAGAAGGCTGAGAGCCATCTTTGTCCTCATAGTGGTACTTCCCCGTCAGGAGACCGCCTGAAGACGAGGAGCCACATCAGCACTCAGACATGTCCAGGTGACAACAAAAATACAGAAAATGTCCTATATCAGTAAATTCCTAGATGTTTGCAATTTACTTGTATCCAGAACTTCAGTAAATCTAGAAATATGCCAAAATGAAATGTCACAATGTTTTTAATATAGAAAATATGCACATGAAATTATTAGGTGATTCAAAAGTTGGATAAATTACACTGAAACAGAAGTTTCAGTGTAAAAACATTGAAACACCCGTTTTCTTTTTGCAAACAAAATAAGGTTTCAAAGATCAGAAATTGTGCTTTAAATACAAAAACTCAATCTAGAGTTGACATGCTTAAATGTTCATGATTTTTAATATAGCTCAAAGTTAGTCCAGAACCCCACAATGTTTCAGTTTCATAATTTGTGGAATTTCAGTGGAATATAAATGTTTTATATTCAAATGGTAAGAGTGCAATAGCTTTTTTTTTCTTTTAATCTAGAAGTTGGAGTCTGGAAAAGTAGTTTTTAAACATTAAACTTGCAGGAATTCTTTGAAGAAGAGGGAAAATTTTAACTTTTTACATTCTTCAACTATTAATAAGATTAATCACAGAAGAAAGTACCTGCGAGAGGATTGTATGCATAAAACTTCATTCCATAGTATCTCAGGCATGGTAGCAGTTCTGTCTCCACCTGTCTTGTTGTAGCATTGTACATTCCCTGAGAAGTTGTGAGTTACAGTCACCAAACAAGCTACTACTTTTTCTAGAGTTAGACGAGAATTTTGAATGACTACACTCTGTTTTATTGGGTTCTCATGTGATAGGAAGTAGCACATAGTTGCTAAATAGAAGGACAATTTTTTTGACAAAAATCCTAAGAATTCAGCTTGTCTTTTGGTTCAGCTCACTTTATTATGAAATCCTAGAATAAAATCCAGGTCAAGGAACTACCTTACCACTATGAAAGTTCCTTTTGATTTTTCATTTATTCCCAGTCTTTAACTGACCACATCTTCAGATTTCTGTTCCTAACATTCAGCAAATTTGAGAAACATAACACATATTTGTGATTAGGGATAATTTTGGTGAAATAACTATATTCAAATCTTTCCTTACCTACAGATTCCTTAATTACTTGCTCAAAACTTACTTTGTTTTACAGCTGTTTAGGAATAAAAATGCTGAAATACCTGATAAACAGTGGGAATAATCCAGCTGTTGTGTTTGCAGATGCACGCAATTTCAGCAACTTCCCAAGACGCGTAGTTTGACAGTCCAAGCTCTTTGAATTTACCCTGTTGGTGATTTTTTTTTTTACATTAAATCACACTTTAACGTTCTCTAAAATAAAATAAGAAAACAGCATCTAAAGTTTAAAGAAGCATCTTATGAAGTGTTGCATTTGCACACCAAGCTATTACATAATTTTCAACTAAACACTGAAGTTCCCAAGTAAGCTCACCTCTTTGTGGAGCTCATTGCAAGCCCTGAGAGTTTCCACGATGGGGTTTTGATGATCAGGAGCATGAAGGTAAAAGAGGTCCACGCAGTCAGTCTTCAGTCTCTTCAGGGAGGTTTCAAGCTGTGAGCGGACGCTCTCCGGCTTCAGGGTTTTCCCATCCCACGGGTTTGCCTTGGTTGCTATGCTTACTGTGGGAAAATGAAATCATTTCTAGACTGAAATGTTATTTAATTATCTCAACACACTTCCAACATCGCATGATGATATAGACAACATAAGCTAGCTTGCTTATGTTAGTTATTAACCAAGATTGGTGCCAACATGCTTCTTTAGTTTGATCCTTTTGACACAATGGGATTTACTGGACTGTCAAGGTCTCCATGACGGTCTCTCTTCACAGATAACTGAATTTGTCTCTTTTGAGGTTTGTGGTGATTCGATGAATGGTTAATGTTGGGTGCAATTAAGTAGCAACAAACATTCCTGTAACCACCTTTTGATACAGAGGGATGATTGCATCACATTTTCTTTAAAAGTAACCATGAGTGACAAAAGGAGGCATTTTAAGCATCCTAACCTTTAAAGCAAAAATTCAGCTATTTCAGTCAGAATAACTGAGAGGCTCCAGCTGCCATGCACTCCTTGATTGGCTAACCTAAATAAATTACAAAACCGTGTCAACTTAGTGAACTTAAGTAAACTTTAAACTTCACAGACTGAACAAGGCTAGAGGTTAAACAATGAACTCTGACCTTAGGGTCAACTAAGTGAGCACCTTTCATAGAATATGTTGCTGCCATCTTGTGGTCAAAAATAAAAACTGCAATATTTTTTTTTCTGCAAACGTAAATAAAATAAAATAAAATAAAAATAAACAATTAAACTTTCACACTATACGTTTTACTTCTGAATGAGTACTTAAAATCCAGCATGCTGTATTCGTCGAACAGTGCTGGGAAAACTTACGAACCAACAACTTATTTTCTCACTCCAGGGGGAACTCTCTAGTTTCATTAGTTAAAAACTCAGTTTGAGCAGCTCTGGATGCTTTCAGTTCACCTGTTTTGGGAAGGTCCATGCCTCCTATGATGGCCTCCGACTTCCCATCCACGTACATGAAGGCTGTGTCCACATGCTTGTGCCCCCTGTCCAGAAAAGCCTTCACCATCTCCCGGCTCTGCTCGGCGTCCGCTCGTCCCCCGAACGCCATGGTTCCCAGTAAAGTAACTGGCCTTTTAACTGGGGACGAAGACATGTTTCTGCAGGATGCAAGCTGAGGCAAGTGTACGAGGACGGTTTTTATGTTGTTGGTGTGTCTGACTGTGCAGAGTCCGCCTCTTATTACCCACACCATGCTACAGTACAGCAGCTAGCGTGTGACTAAGGGCAAAGGTTGGATAAAAAGGGAGCGTCTTAAAGTTACTTAGTCCGTATAAAACGCAAAATATTCCGTGTGAGATTTTACCACCTGGCTATATCAAGGTTACAACTAAAGCGGAGCAAGGTTCATTTTATGACCACTTCCTGTGGTATAGACTCATGTAAATATTTGTTCGGCTCTCCCTTTTATCTGTGGTGGTCGCAGCGTTTAGATGTAGTTCATATTTTTGAACACAGGGCGGCAGCAAATCATCATCCAAACAAGGCGGCTCTTATCAGTTTAACCACTATAAAATAAATATTCTTAAAAAATGTTAAATAAAATTTGTATTTAAACTTTTAGATATACATGATACAATCCTAGGATGTTATTACAATACATTACCTAATTCATACATGCATATGCAGCTCAACTATGACAGCTCTGATATATAAAGAAATATGATTTATAGATAATAAAAACTTTTTTGTTGTTTCTCAAAGAATCTGAATATTGCAAAAATAAATCTATAAAAATTTAAATGTAAATGTTAGACTATTGCATCAATGTGCCATGGCTGCATGTATCTGTGATGCTTTTGCACCTTTTCATACAACATGTTTTCTTTCTACTAAACTTTCCATTAACATGCCTGAATATAGCATGCCTGAATATAGCATTCAGTCTCTGGTCAGCCTCTTTAGTATTGACCTTTTGTGGGCTATCCTTCTGGTGGGATGTCAATGACTTTCTGCTGAACATGTGTGAAGTCATCTCTAGTCATCTCTATGCTTGGGATTTTCAATCTGATACTGATTTACTGAGATGTGCTGTATCCTGAAATAATTAGCCTTTTATTTGCAAGTTTGAGCCACGTGGGTCATGTGTGACTCATATCTTATTTGTCTATTTAAATTTTAAGCATTAATTTCTTGTTTGGCGACGGGTCGACCCTGATTCTTGTCTGGCAGAAGTAGTTCCAGAAATGAAAATAAACAAGTCCACCTGATTGTCATTAGTCTAGTTCAACTAACTGAAGCACATGTCTGAGATGAGCTGATATGTCTGGAAGCTAATTAAAACAGCATGCTGTGGTAAAGCACAGCATGCTGATTTAATGCTGCTCTGACCCGGGACTCTTCCGGGTCATGAACACATATGAGGGCAATGCAGACTTTGTTTGGAGAACAGCGGTGCTCAGATGGGGCTCCTGAACCTTTGGCTGCTCCATCAGTAGAGCGACCGCTTCAGACGCTTCCCTGCTGCAGCCGAATACATCCTCTCCTGCTTTGGGGTAATAGCAGCAGCATCCCACCCAACCAACCTGCTCGCCTTTATTTCAGAGGTTGTGCCAGTGCGCGCAACAACAACATTCTTGGTTAGTTTTACGCGCACAATCTACGAGTGCTTTTTTAATTTTTTTTTTTAAACTAACTTCCCCGATGAGCAGGAAATATATGTTTTAAAATGAAGCAAAAAATCATACTGTAATAACTTCTCATTTTGCTTCCAATTACATCCTCAGTCTCCCACATGCGCGCTTCACCGGTGGCTTTCAGAAAGTTTGAATAAAATGTGGCTCTCACCGCCCTCTCCCAACAGCCCACCGCACCTCAGCCATCACTACCAACTCAATGGGTGGAAAGCGCACAACCAGCCTGTGGGAGGTTTTTGTCCCTCTTTTCCACATCTGCAGAGACGAGTCGTTGGCTCGAGCTGCAGTTTTCCAGTCTGTGCCAAACATCGGCCGCGAGAAGGAGGAGGACACACTTTGATGACTCATGGATTTCCTGCACGGACGAACATTTACGCACAGTTGAAGTTTTTCTAACTGGATATTTTTCATACATTAATGGTGCTCTTTTGGGTAATTTGAAGACCATGAAATATGTTTTTGAGTGAGATGTGAATTGTTTTTACATCTTAAGCTAAAAAAAAAGAAACCCACGAAGAAGAAAATGGACATCTTCATTTTTTCTTTTTATTTAATATTTATTAAAGAGGCTCAATCACTCAGTTACGCTATTGCAAGCAATCTCCAACCTCACATGTGAGTAAATGGTGGTTTTATTTACATAACACGATGTTTTATTCGTCTCCAACAAAGTTAAGTGGTTAAGCAGATTAACTAATTGCTTAAAATATTGTTGAGTTTGGAGGATAGGTTCACCTACCTGTTGCAAAACAGCAATAAAAGGTCCTTGTCTGTTTTAGTAACTAAATTTATGTCCAGAAACTATTTGTAAGAAAGCATTTTTCTTTTTTTTTCTTTGTTTGTTTGTCTTAAAAATACTAAATTCTAAATTGAAATTCAAGCCTTTTTAATTTGGTCGTAAATGAATGATCATAAATTTTATTTGGTTTGATTTTACTTCTAAATATACCGAGGCATAAAATGACATAAACTAGCAAAGAGAAATTAGCTCATTTGAACATATTCAGACAAATTACCTGTCAGTGTTTCACCTCGTGATGTCACTGGCCATAAATGGTGAGAATCGGACTCCCACACCATAAGATATGCGGAAACAAAAACAATAGTTATCTTTCTGAGAGGTGAACAGAAGAAGCAGCGCCTCCTACAGTCATTATGCAGAAGTCAGAATTATTAGCTTGTCAGAAAAATATTTTAGAACATTGTCGCTGTAGTGGCACAGACTAGTTTATTATTTTAAATGTGAAAATAAAATTAAGACAAATACATTTCTGCAGATTTTCTTTCTTATTGAAAAAAACTTAAAAAAAAATGTTTAAGTTTACAAAATTGCATTTTAAACCAAAAATCAAATAATGAAACTAACATTTAAGTTCTTTGGAGCTCTTTCATCTACCAGCCTGTGCTATTTGCATGCATTTCCTCTTTAATATTTATGACTTACAGTATTCACACCACAATCTTCATGCAATCTAAAACTAGAATCGGTTTATTTTTAAGAGCGTCACATAAAGACAGTCTGTTGTAACAGGTAGTTTCAACCACATAATAATAAACACGTGCTTCAGTTATGGCAGAACAATAAGATTTTTCATTATGGTTTCATATATGCAGCTGCAGGTGATGGTGATTATGTTGCCTTTGAGATGAACAGCTGGTTGCTATCTCTGGATTCCTGTTGATCTCCAAACATGCCAGTCCTTCTAGCTTCATGTAGAGCTTTTGTTTTTGTTTTTGTTTTTTTTTTGTTTTTTAATAGAGTTTTAAAGATCACATTTCAGTTTTTTATGACTGAACTACCCTTACAGCTGATCCAGACAGGCCATGTGTTGGAAAAATGCAACATCAAACTAGAAGGTTCACTGGAAGGAGAATATGTTGCCTAACTTATCTGTCTGATGATGATATTCAGCCTTACAACCACAAGTAAAAACATCTAGGTATTACATTAATCAATGCAACAGACTGACCTAAACTGAAGCATAATAGTGAAACCAAAAGTTAAGATAAAGTTGCAGTAAAACAAATTTAAATCAATAAAATAAATCTAAAAATTGTGGTGTTTAAATCATATTCAGCTCTGCTGAAATGTGTATTGCTGCTATTACAGCTGCAACATGTTAGAGGAAATTCTTCGCTAGCTTTGTCAAATTTAGCAACTTAAGTGTTTGCCCATTCTTCTTTTTTCAGTCAAATTAATTGAAACGCATCTCTGGAGCTCAATTTTTATTTTTTGACACGACTGGATTTATGTCAGATCTTTGACTGGGCCATTCTGAGACAAGAATGTGTATTGATCTAACCCATCCACTGTTGGCCTGAATATGTTTTCTGTTGCTTGTCAAAATCAGCCCCAATAGCCATTGTTTCATTGTTGTTTTGCCTCTATTACTTAATAAAAATTGCCCTTTGCTTAGCTTCATCCATCTTCGTATCAATTTCAACAGCTTCCCTGCTCCTGTGGAGAAAAAGCTTCTTCTCAGGACGTTGTTGACACTTCCACCATATTTCATGTTTGAAAAGGTGTTTTCGGTTACCAGACACTTTATTTCGCATCCACAAGTTAAATTTCAGTCTCCCCTTATTAGAATACCTTCTTCATTAGGGGTTGAATATAAAAGCAAGTCACACAGCTCAGATTTATTTGTAAAAATAAAAATAATAATTTTATTCCCCCTTCACAATTATGTACTCGGTGTTTTATTACGTAAAATCTAATTATGGTTGTAGGGAAAAACTCTGGGCTTTGCTATTCGGAGACCTTCCGAATAAGGAATTCCCCTTAAGCCTTCAAAAGAATTCCAAGAGATCCGACTGAACGCAGGTAATTACTTCCCAGGCATCACTCTATCAACAATTGGAAACATGCCTGACACGAGCCTTGCCCGTCTATCTTTTCTCGCAACCCTTCCTGAAGCGTTCATAAATTTACTCTCGCTGATGTCTGTACATCTGAGGAAACACAACAGGGCCACCTTGACGTGTTGAGCATTTTCTCTGCTGTTTTTCATTCCAGGCCCAACGTGTGCATAGAGAGGGAGGTGACGCTGGTTGCCCAGAGGCAGCCATGTGTGCAGGCCTTCACACGAATGGTTAAAGTGTGGAAGCAAGGCTGCGCGGGGCAGCTGTGGTGCATGGGATACGAGAGGAGGTGAGTAATGCAGCTCATTTGCAGAGTTTCTCCTCCTCCCTTTCATCACTCAGATGCTTTTAGTCTGCTTTTAAACACTCCCATCATCTCCTGCAGGGGATGTCGTGTATTACAGACAGAGCCCTGGCAGGAGAGAAACATTCATTCATGAGCTTTGCATGGTCACGTGATTCATGCTACTAGAATATTTTATCCAGGAGGTCTTGGTGTTTAAGCCAAAACAGGATGACATGTGGCTTCCTGATTTCCTTCTTCCGCTTTGACCCTGCTGTAAAGTGAAGTGCAAGATGAATGCTGCCTCTTCAGAGGCTCTACCTGCTACTTAACTCTCCTGTCTTTGCTGCTTGCATTCCTTTAAGTGTGAGCATTTCCTTCTGAGGTTTAGCTGGGTCCCCCCTGATCCATTTCTCGGCATTATTTACCTCTTCCACAAAGTCAAAAGCTCCTTTGATGGCAGCCAAGGCAACAATTAGGCGCTGTAAACTAAATGTATAATGTGAGCAAAGCAATGAGAGGGTCGCCAAAGTACAGGGACAGCCTCCATCCACGACTACCTTAACATTAAAAGCCTGGGAAGTCTTGGTTTACTTCACACGTGTGCTTCAAAGATCCGGTTTTCTATTGAGAGATCTCACAGAACATTGTGGATTATGATTAAAACTGACAATCTTTGGAAAAATTTCACTCATTTTTATGTGTACTTTGTTAGTACACATAAAAATCAACAGCAGGGGAAAATATGTATAAAGCATATAATTTTTCTCAGGAAATATATATTTGACTGGCATTCAATTAGAAATCATTGCTATAATGGTGCATTTCTGAATTAATAAGTTATGTTTCTAATATTATGTTAAGTGTGTCAGTCAGTTTCTTTATTTCCTGTGTCTTTCACCTAATTACATATAATTGTAGCCCAATTTCTTTTTTGTTGTAGGTGTAAATTGTTATTGACATATGATGTGAACTTCATGTTAGTAAATGCTGACATAAGAAAATGCTAAACAAAAGTTTAGCATTTTCAGTATCGGTATTTTTACCAGCTTGTTTTTTTTTGTTGAACATTTTTGTATAAAAGTTTGTAACTGAATATTTGTCATGTTTACAGGACGGCTTATTACACAGCATATCGGCAGGTTTACAAACAGGATTACCAAACGGTACACAAATGCTGTCCTGGATGGTCTCAGCTTAACGGGGAGGCAGGCTGTCTCTATCGTAAGTATCAACACAGACTGCTTCTGCCTTGCATTTCTAAATGATTTAACAATTCATAATCTCAACATTAATAGAGATCTTTTGAGCAAAAAATGTCTGCCAAACGTCAGAGTCACTTTGCCCATGCAGACTGCAGAGCAGATGTTAACAGTTAATGGCACAGACTTCTTGAGTTGTAGCACTCTACCTCATTTGACATGCTGCAATGAAATATCTAATTGTTGACAGAGTTTAGATGTTGACATTTGTTCACAAGTTAGATTAGTCTTGTGGGGTCTAGTTCTCTATTAATAAGGAAGGAAAAACAGCTCAATCCTGTCATGGCACCTTTAGTTTACAATGGAAAAAGCTGGATTTACAAGTGTAATCACTACTTAACCAAATGAGCAATTAATTCATTAGCAAAGTTACTTATGCTTAGTGGTCACATAGGAGAATGATGAGCAAAACAAAGTTTTAACAACTCAAGTTATCCTGTCTTTCCACCAAAAAAATAAAAGTCCCGGTAATTCCAATTACCAACCAATAAACAGGAAAAAATTTAAATTGTCTACCCGTAAAGAAACCAGAATAGTTTTCTAACCTTTTAGCTTTAGAGATCACTTCAATATATATATATATTTTTCAATAAAAATACAGATCATTCAGTGTAACAGTTCAGTCAGTCAGCTCGGTCAATGTATACGTTAGTTGTCGGTTTTGAAATTGTTAATGAACAAATAGTTTGTGGAATGAAAGAATTGAACGGATTGGAGGCCCCTCTTTTTTTTAAAGAAGCTTATCAGTTGTCCAAGCAACGCATACAGCAACATCAACACGATGTCTCTCCACAACATTCTGGGCTTCAGTCCGAGTCAAAATGGTGGCGAGACCTTTCTCCTTCTGGAACTGCGCCGGCTCACTCAGATATCGGCTGTACAAAAAACCCCAGCTTGCATGTAGAGCATTAACCAACCATGCAGGTATATGGGCGTCAGTATAAGACCCTGCAATTACTTCTTTCTCAGTGTAAACTGCATTAGCATTTAATGAACCATAAACTCCCACAAATAAAGAACTTAATAGCAGAAATGGTTCAGACATTACTTCACCATTCATTTCACATAGCTATAGAGCTACACATCATACTGTTTTTTTTTCTTTCTTTTTTGTTTTTTGTTCAACTAAAACTGAGCAACGTTAGCTCTGGCCTAGGCAGCCATTCACCTTAAGTAAGTAGCTGAAATGAAACAACAGACTCACAAGAGAAATCCCAGAACAAAACATTGTCCAGTTCAGCATAAACTGATTTTTTTTCATAGCACTTATGACGAGTAATTCCAATAAAAAAAAAATTAAAAAAAACTTTTCTACTTCTGCTGAAATGTGCTGCTTCTACGTTGGCTGCCATTTCTTCTCTGACAGATACGGGAGACTTGTGGGACTAGCGCCCTCTACAGGACATTTAAAAAACTAACAAAATTACTTAAAACGTACAGACAGCAGCCTAGTTTATGGGGGTTACACAAGTGTGGTGTTTTTGTTGTTCAGCTGTAGTTTTACTGTATCTTTCATATGTTAAGGTGTTAAATGGCTGCATATGACTGCAACTAACACTTATATTGGGGGTAAATCTCAAATACAAAAATGCAAACTGGTTATACGGTTACATAAAACATTTGGAAAATATAACATAATTACAGAAATATATGAGTCTTTTTTATCCGTACTTGCAGTGCTGGAAAATACTTAAATTTCAGACTGTGTTGAAACCCTGATTGCAGCTCTGGGAATTATTTCTGGTGGTCACACTTCAGCTTCCAGCAGCTCCTCTCCTTATGTACAAGCTTTGTTTCACACTGCCGAAACATAGAAGGCTCTTTTGATGGGACTTTATAACCAGTGATCCAGATCGGACAGCCCGCATACCATGAACCAACTCTTGGCAAAGCTTTCCTGTAAACAGTTTATCTCATGGCTTATAGGCATACAGGAAACTTCTCATGATTTTGATCTTGTGTCTGCAACTGACTTGTGGTTTATTACTAGCCGTACACTCCCTGAACAGGCAAGCCACTCATTGGGGTATCTCTCTATGGGGAGGTTGATGGGCTTGGAAGTTGGAAAAAATTCTCCTGAATTTTTCTGTCATCATACATCCTATTATTCTCTCTATCAATGGGCTCTTTGTTTCTGAGGAGAAAGTTATGGTATTAAATTATACAGTGAAGCAACGGCTTGGTCTCCAAAGAGTCTGGTTTGTTTTAAAACACTCTAATAGAAATGCCTTAAAGAGACATTCCTCCCTGCTGCTCATTGCCTATACTTAAACTAGACAATGCCTGCTCTCTTCAGTGTAAGGCATGGCTTTTATCTCAGTAACCAAAGATGGTGGCAGCACTTTCAGATAGGATGAACTAATCACCCTTTTCTCTGAGCCATTGAACCTGGATAAAAGGAGGCTCACACCATAGGCCTCCCACTCCTGCACACTTTGCTACGTGCTACCCATACTGTTCCTCAGTCAGCACAATACAATCAGTGTGGCTGTTTTTCAGCAGGACCTCCAGGATCCAAAAGGAGGAAAATCCGTTTCGCAAAATGTACAGCTTTAGCAAATCCTCTGTAAACGCCCAAATGGGAGGAATGGGATGCTTTTTGTTGACACAGTGATTTAAAGTCTGGTACTTTAAAAACTTCTTTTTTTCTGTTGTCTTTCTTTGATTTATGTATGTGGGTGTGTATTACCAAAATAATAGGGCTAAGGTAATTAAGATGATGAGGACTGCTTATTTAGGGAAAAATAAAGGTGTGACCATCAACCCTCTCAGGTCACTTTTTACATAAAGTGAACAGTACTTGTAAAAAAAAAATTCTTACTTTTAATGACATTACACTCACAAAGGTTAACGAATGTTTTTTAATTTTTGTGTGATAAATCAACATGAAGTGATGCATTATTGTGAAGTGAAAGTAGCTCATAATTTGCACATCTACAGATGGCAGTACATCTATTCTTCTTTGAAAAATGTTTTTCTGTCCATCAGATTGGAACATCTTTGAAGATTAACTTTGAATTAAAGAGAATCATCCTCACAGCATTATCCACCTCTTACTGTTGGGATTGTGCGTTCATGGGGATATGAGCCGAAACTTGTCATGCCTTTTTAAAAATTTATGCTTTTCTTTTTGCCGCTCAACAGTTTTTTGGGGTACCAGCATAAAGGTTTGGAGTAGGGCTGAAACGATTCCTCGAATGATTCGAGTACCTCGATTACTAAAATTCCTCGAG
>NW_006799941.1:2786348-2851754 GCF_000485575.1 Poecilia formosa
TCAATGAGAATATTTCATTCACTCAGATCTAGGATGTGTTATTTGAGTGTTCCCTTTATTTTTTTGAGCAGTGTAGAAAATATGCACATGAAATTAGGTGATTCAAAAGTTGGATAAATTACACTGAAACAGAAGTTTCAGTGTAAAAACATTGAAACACCCGTTTTCTTTTTGCAAACAAAATAAGGTTTCAAAGATCAGAAATTGTGCTTTAAATACAAAAACTCAATCTAGAGTTGACATGCTTAAATGTTCATGATTTTTAATGTAGCTCAAAGTTAGTCCAGAACCCCACAATGTTTCAGTTTCATAATTTGTGGAATTTCAGTGGAATATAAATGTTTTATATTCAAATGGTAAGAGTGCAATAGCATTTTTCTTTTTTTTTTAAATCTAGAAATTGGAGTCTGGAAAAGTAGTTTTTAAACATTAAACTTGCAGGAATTCTTTGAAGAAGAGGGAAAATTTTTAACTTTTTACATTCTTCAACTATTAATAAGATTAATCACAGAAGAAAGTACCTGCGAGAGGATTGTATGCATAAAACTTCATTCCATAGTATCTCAGGCATGGTAGCAGTTCTGTCTCCACCTGTCTTGTTGTAGCATTGTACATTCCCTGAGAAGTTGTGAGTTACAGTCACCAAACAAGCAACAAGCAGGTGGAATACTAAACTAGAAAAGGTTTCACTACTTTGTCTAGAGTTAGACGAGAATTTTGAATGACTACACTGTTTTATTGGGTTCTCATGTGATAGGAAGTAGCACATAGTTGCTAAATAGAAGGACAATTTTTTTGACAAAAATCCTAAGAATTCAGCTTGTCTTTTGGTTCAGCTCACTTTATTATGAAATCCTAGAATAAAATCCAGGTCAAGGAACTACCTTACCACTATGAAAGTTCCTTTTGATTTTTCATTTATTCCCAGTCTTTAACTGACCACATCTTCAGATTTCTGTTCCTAACATTCAGCAAATTTGAGAAACATAACACATATTTGTGATTGGGGATAATTTTGGTGAAATAACTATATTCAAATCTTTCCTTACCTACAGATTCCTTAATTACTTGCTCAAAACTTACTTTGTTTTACAGCTGTTTAGGAATAAAAATGCTGAAATACCTGATAAACAGTGGGAATAATCCAGCTGTTGTGTTTGCAGATGCACGCAATTTCAGCAACTTCCCAAGACGCGTAGTTTGACAGTCCAAGCTCTTTGAATTTACCCTGTTGGTGATTTTTTTTTTTACATTAAATCACACTTTAACGTTCTCTAAAATAAAATAAGAAAACAGCATCTAAAGTTTAAAGAAGCATCTTATGAAGTGTTGCATTTGCACACCAAGCTATTACATAATTTTCAACTAAACACTGAAGTTCCCAAGTAAGCTCACCTCTTTGTGGAGCTCATTGCAAGCCCTGAGAGTTTCCACGATGGGGTTTTGATGATCAGGAGCATGAAGGTAAAAGAGGTCCACGCAGTCAGTCTTCAGTCTCTTCAGGGAGGTTTCAAGCTGTGAGCGGACGCTCTCCGGCTTCAGGGTTTTCCCATCCCACGGGTTTGCCTTGGTTGCTATGCTTACTGTGGGAAAATGAAATCATTTCTAGACTGAAATGTTATTTAATTATCTCAACACACTTCCAACATCGCATGATGATATAGACAACATAAGCTAGCTTTGCTTATGTTAGTTATTGACCAAGACTGGTGCCAACATGCTTCTTTAGTTTGATCCTTTTGACACAATGGGATTTACTGGACTGTCAAGGTCTCCATGACAGTCTCTCTTCGCAGATAACCGAATTTGTCTCTTTGAGGTTTGTGGTGATTCGATGAATGGTTAATGTTGGGTGCAATTAAGTAGCAACAAACATTCCTGTAACCACCTTTTGATACAGAGGGATGATTGCATCACATTTTCTTTAAAAGTAACCATGAGTGACAAAAGGAGGCATTTTAAGCATCCTAACCTTTAAAGCAAAAATTCAGCTATTTCAGTCAGAATAACTGAGAGGCTCCAGCTGCCATGCACTCCTTGATTGGCTAACCTAAATAAATTACAAAACCGTGTCAACTTAGTGAACTTAAGTAAACTTTAAACTTCACAGACTGAACAAGGCTAGAGGTTAAACAATGAACTCCGACCTTAGGGTCAACTAAATGAGCACCTTTCATAGAATATGTTGCTGCCATCTTGTGGTCAAAAATAAAAACTGCAATTTTTTCTGCAAACGTAAATAAAATAAAATAAAATAAAAATAAACAATTAAACTTTCACACTATACGTTTTACTTCTGAATGAGTACTTAAAATCCAGCATGCTGTATTCGTCGAACAGTGCTGGGAAAACTTACGAACCAACAACTTATTTTCTCACTCCAGGGGGAACTCTCTAGTTTCATTAGTTAAAAACTCAGTTTGAGCAGCTCTGGATGCTTTCAGTTCACCTGTTTTGGGAAGGTCCATGCCTCCTATGATGGCCTCCGACTTCCCATCCACGTACATGAAGGCTGTGTCCACATGCTTGTGCCCCCTGTCCAGAAAAGCCTTCACCATCTCCCGGCTCAGCTCGGCGTCCGCTCGTCCCCCGAACGCCATGGTTCCCAGTAAAGTAACTGGCCTTTTAACTGGGGACGAAGACATGTTTCTGCAGGATGCAAGCTGAGGCAAGTGCACGAGGACGGTTTTTATGTTGTTGGTGTGTCTGACTGTGCAGAGTCCGCCTCTTATTACCCACACCATGCTACAGTACAGCAGCTAGCGTGTGACTAAGGGCAAAGGTTGGATAAAAAGGGAGCGTCTTAAAGTTACTTAGTCCGTATAAAACGCAAAATATTCCGTGTGAGATTTTACCACCTGGCTACATCAAGGTTACAACTAAAGCGGAGCAAGGTTCATTTTATGACCACTTCCTGTGGTATGGACTCATGTAAATATTTGTCCGGCTCTCCCTTTTTTTATCTGTGGTGGTCGCAGCGTTTAGATGTAGTTCATATTTTTGAACACAGGGCGGCAGCAAATCATCATCCAAACAAGGCGGCTCTTATCAGTTTAACCACTATAAAATAAATATTCTTAAAAAATGTTAAATAAAATTTGTATTTAAACTTTTAGATATACATGATACAATCCTAGGATGTTATTACAATACATTACCTAATTCATACATGCATATGCAGCTCAACTATGACAGCTCTGATATATAAAGAAATATGATTTATAGATAATAAAAACTTTTTTGTTGTTTCTCAAAGAATCTGAATATTGCAAAAATAAATCTATAAAAATTTAAATGTAAATGTTAGACTATTGCATCAATGTGCCATGGCTGCATGTATCTGTGATGCTTTTGCACCTTTTCATACAACATGTTTTCTTTCTACTAAACTTTCCATTAACATGCCTGAATATAGCACTCGGTGTCTGGTCAGCCTCTTTTTCATTGACCTTTTGTGGGCTATCCTTCTGGTGGGATGTCAATGACTTTCTGCTGAACATGTGTGAAGTCAGTAGTCATCTCCATGCTTGGGATTTTCAGTCTGATACTGATTTACTTAGATGTGCTGTATCCTGAAATAATTAGCCTTTTATTTGCAAGTTTGAGCCACGTGGGTGACTCATATCTTATTTGTCTATTTAAATTTTAAGCATTAATTTCTTGTTTGGCGACGGGTCGACCCTGATTCTTGTCTGGCAGAAGTAGTTCCAGAAATGAAAATAAACAAGTCCACCTGATTGTCATTAGTCTAGTTCAACTAACTGAAGCACATGTCTGAGATGAGCTGATATGTCTGGAAGCTAATTAAAACAGCATGCTGTGGTAAAGCACAGCATGCTGATTTAATGCTGCTCTGACCCGGGACTCTTCCGGGTCATGAACACATATGAGGGCAATGCAGACTTTGTTTGGAGAACAGCGGTGCTCAGATGGGGCTCCTGAACCTTTGGCTGCTCCATCAGTAGAGCGACCGCTTCAGACGCTTCCCTGCTGCAGCCGAATACATCCTCTCCTGCTTTGGGGTAATAGCAGCAGCATCCCATCCAACCAACCTGCTCGCCTTTATTTCAGAGGTTGTGCCAGTGCGCGCAACAGCAACATCATTGGTTAGTTTTACGCGCACAATCTACGAGTGCTTTTTTAATTTTTTTTTTTAAACTAACTTCCCCGATGAGCAGGAAATATATGTTTTAAAATGAAGCAAAAAATCATACTGTAATAACTTCTCATTTTGCTTCCAATTACATCCTCAGTCTCCCACATGCGCGCTTCACCGGTGGCTTTCAGAAAGTTTGAATAAAATGTGGCTCTCACCGCCCTCTCCCAACAGCCCACCGCACCTCAGCCATCACTACCAACTCAATGGGTGGAAAGCGCACAACCAGCCTGTGGGAGGTTTTTGTCCCTCTTTTCCACATCTGCAGAGACGAGTCGTTGGCTCGAGCTGCAGTTTTCCAGTCTGTGCCAAACACCGGCCGCGAGAAGGAGGACACACTTTGATGACTCATGGATTTCCTGCACGGACGAACATTTACGCACAGTTGAAGTTTTTCTAACTGGATATTTTTCATACATTAATGGTGCTCTTTTGGGTAATTTGAAGACCATGAAATATGTTTTTGAGTGAGATGTGAATTGTTTTTACATCTTAAGCTAAAAAAAAAGAAACCCACGAAGAAGAAAATGGACATCTTCATTTTTTCTTTTTATTTAATATTTATTAAAGAGGCTCAATCACTCAGTTACGCTATTGCAAGCAATCTCCAACCTCACATGTGAGTAAATGGTGGTTTTATTTACATAACACGATGTTTTATTCGTCTCCAACAAAGTTAAGTAGTTAAGCAGATTAACCTAATTGCTTAAAATATTGTTGAGTTTGGAGGATAGGTTCACCTACCTGTTGCAAAACAGCAATAAAAGGTCCGTGTCTGTTTTAGTAACTAGATTTATGTCCACAAACTATTTGTAAGAAAGCATTTTTCTTTTTTTTTCTTTGTTTGTTTGTCTTAAAAATACTAAATTCTAAATTGAAATTCAAGCCTTTTTAATTTGGTCGTAAATGAATGATCATAAATTTTATTTGGTTTGATTTTACTTCTAAATATACCGAGGCATAAAATGACATAAACTACCAAAGAGAAATGAGCTCATTTGAACATATTCAGACAAATTACCTGTCAGTGTTTCACCTCGTGATGTCACTGGCCATAAATGGTGAGAATCGGACTCCCACACCATAAGATATGCGGAAACAAAAACAATAGTTATCTTTCTGAGAGGTGAACAGAAGAAGCAGCGCCTCCTACAGTCATTATGCAGAAGTCAGAATTATTAGCTTGTCAGAAAAATATTTTAGAACATTGTCGCTGTAGTGGCACAGACTAGTTTATTATTTTAAATGTGAAAATAAAATTAAGACAAATACATTTCTGCAGATTTTCTTTCTTATTGAAAAAAACTTAAAAAAAAATGTTTAAGTTTACAAAATTGCATTTTAAACCAAAAATCAAATAATGAAACTAACATTTAAGTTCTTTGGAGCTCTTTCATCTACCAGCCTGTGCTATTTGCATGCATTTCCTCTTTAATATTTATGACTTACAGTATTCACACCACAATCTTCATGCAATCTAAAACTAGAATCGGTTTATTTTTAAGAGCGTCAAATAAAGGCAGTCTGTTGTAACAGGTAGTTTCAACCACATAATAATAAACACGTGCTTCAGTTATGGCAGAACAATAAGATTTTTCATTATGCAGCTGCAGGTGATGGTGATTATGTTGCCTTTGAGATGAACAGCTGGTTGCTATCTCTGGATTCCTGTTGATCTCCAAACATGCCAGTCCTTCTAGCTTCATGTAGAGCTTTTGTTTTTGTTTTTGTTTTTTTTTTGTTTTTTAATAGAGTTTTAAAGATCACATTTCAGTTTTTTATGACTGAACTACCCTTACAGCTGATCCAGACAGGCCATGTGTTGGAAAAATGCAACATCAAACTAGAAGGCTCACTGGAAGGAGAATATGTTGCCTAATTTATCTGTCTGATGATGATATTCAGCCTCACAACCACAAGTAAAAACATCTAGGTATTACATTAATCAATGCAACAGACTGACCTAAACTGAAGCATAATAGTGAAACCAAAAGTTAAGATAAAGTTGCAGTAAAACAAATTTAAATCAATAAAAGAAATCTAAAAATTGTGGTGTTTAAATCATATTCAGCTCTGCTGAAATGTGTATTGCTGCTATTACAGCTGCAACATGTTAGAGGAAATTCTTTGCTAGCTTTGTCAAATTTAGCAACTTAAGTGTTTGCCCATTCTTCTTTTTTCAGTCAAATTAAATGAAACGCATCTCTGAAGCTCAATTTTTATTTTTTGACACGACTGGATTTATGTCAGATCTTTGACTGGGCCATTCTGAGACAAGAATGTGTATTGATCTAACCCATCCACTGTTGGCCTGAATATGTTTTCTGTTGCTTGTCAAAATCAGCCCCAATAGCCATTGTTTCATTGTTGTTTTGCCTCTATTACTTAATAAAAATTGCCCTTTGCTTAGCTTCATCCATCTTCGTATCAATTTCAACAGCTTCCCTGCTCCTGTGGAGAAAAAGCTTCTTCTCAGGACGTTGTTGACACTTCCACCATATTTCATGTTTGAAAAGGTGTTTTCGGATACCAGACACTTTATTTTGCATCCACAAGTTAAATTTCAGTCTCCCCTTATTAGAATACCTTCTTCATTAGGGGTTGAATATAAAAGCAAGTCACACAGCTCAGATTTATTTGTAAAAATAAAAATAATAATTTTATTCCCCCTTCACAATTATGCACTCGGTGTTGTATTACGTAAAATCTAATTATGGTTGTAGGGAAAAACTCTGGGCTTTGCTCTTCGGAGACCTTCCGAATAAGGAATTCCCCTTAAGCCTTCAAAAGAATTCCAAGAGATCCGACTGAACGCAGGTAATTACTTCCCAGGCATCACTCTATCAACAATTGGAAACATGCCTGACACGAGCCTTGCCCGTCTATCTTTTCTCGCAACCCTTCCTGAAGCGTTCATAAATTTACTCTCGCTGATGTCTGTACATCTGAGGAAACACAACAGGGCCACCTTGACGTGTTGAGCATTTTCTCTGCTGTTTTTCATTCCAGGCCCAACGTGTGCATAGAGAGGGAGGTGACGCTGGTTGCCCAGAGGCAGCCATGTGTGCAGGCCTTCACACGAATGGTTAAAGTGTGGAAGCAAGGCTGCGCGGGGCAGCTGTGGTGCATGGGATACGAGCGGAGGTGAGTAATGCAGCTCATTTGCAGAGTTTCTCCTCCTCCCTTTCATCACTCAGATGCTTTTAGTCTGCTTTTAAACACTCCCATCATCTCCTGCAGGGGATGTCGTGTATTACAGACAGAGCCCTGGCAGGAGAGAAACATTCATTCATGAGCTTTGCATGGTCACGTGATTCATGCTACTAGAATATTTTATCCAGGAGGTCTTGGTGTTTAAGCCAAAACAGGATGACATGTGGCTTCCTGATTTCCTTCTTCCGCTTTGACCCTGCTGTAAAGTGAAGTGCAAGATGAATGCTGCCTCTTCAGAGGCTCTACCTGCTACTTAACTCTCCTGTCTTTGCTGCTTGCATTCCTTTAAGTGTGAGCATTTCCTTCTGAGGTTTAGCTGGGTCCCCCCTGATCCATTTCTCGGCATTATTTACCTCTTCCACAAAGTCAAAAGCTCCTTTGATGGCAGCCAAGGCAACAATTAGGCGCTGTAAACTAAATGTATAATGTGAGCAAAGCAATGAGAGGGTCGCCAAAGTACAGGGACAGCCTCCATCCACGACTACCTTAACATTAAAAGCCTGGGAAGTCTTGGTTTACTTCACACGTGTGCTTCAAAGATCCGGTTTTCTATTGAGAGATCTCACAGAACATTGTGGATTATGATTAAAACTGACAGTCGTTGGAAAAATTTCACTCATTTTAATGTGTACTTCGTTAGTACACATAAATATCAACAGTAGGGGAAAATATGTATAAAGCATATAATTTTTCTCAGGAAATATATATTTGACTGGCATTCAATTAGAAATCATTGCTATAATTGTGCATTTCTGAATTCATAAGTTATGTTTCTAATATTATGTTAAGTGTGTCAGTCAGTTTCTTTATTTCCTGTGTCTTTCACCTAATTACATATAATTGTAGCCCAATTTCTTTTTTGTTGTAGGTGTAAATTGTTATTGACATATGATGTGAACTTCATGTTAGTAAATGCTGACATAAGAAAATGCTAAACAAAAGTTTAGCATTTTCAGTATCGGTATTTTTACCAGCTTGTTTTTTTTTGTTGAACATTTTTGTATAAAAGTTTGTAACTGAATATTTGTCATGTTTACAGGACGGCTTATTACACAGCATATCGGCAGGTTTACAAACAGGATTACCAAACGGTACACAAATGCTGTCCTGGATGGTCTCAGCTTAACGGGGAGGCAGGCTGTCTCTATCGTAAGTATCAACACAGACTGCTTCTGCCTTGCATTTCTAAATGATTTAACAAATCATAATCTCAACATTAATAGAGATCTTTTGAGCAAAAAATGTCTGCCAAACGTCAGAGTCACTTTGCCCATGCAGACTGCAGAGCAGATGTTAACAGTTAGTGGCACAGACTTCTTGAGTTGTAGCACTCTACCTCATTTGACATGCTGCAATGAAATATCTAATTGTTGACAGAGTTTAGGTGTTGACATTTGTTCACAAGTTAGATTAGTCTTGTGGGGTCTAGTTCTCTATTAATAAGGAAGGAAAAACAGCTCAATCCTGTCATGGCACCTTTAGTTTACAATGGAAAAAGCTGGATTTACAAGTGTAATCACTACTTAACCAAATGAGCAATTAATTCATTAGCAAAGTTACTTATGCTTAGTGGTCACATAGGAGAATGATGAGCAAAACAAAGTTTTAACAACTCAAGTTATCCTGTCTTTCCACCAAAAAAAGTAAAAGTCCAGGTAATACCAATTACCAACCAATAAACAGGAAAAAATTTAAATTGTCTACCCGTAAAGAAACCAGAATAGTTTTCTAACCTTTTAGCTTTAGAGATCACTTCAATATATATATATATTTTTCAATAAAAATACAGATCATTCAGTGTAACAGTTCAGTCAGTCAGCTCGGTCAATGTATACGTTAGTTGTCGGTTTTGAAATTGTTAATGAACAAATAGTTTGTGGAATGAAAGAATTGAACGGATTGGAGGCCCCTCTTTTTTTTAAAGAAGCTTATCAGTTGTCCAAGCAACGCATACAGCAACATCAACACGATGTCTCTCCACAACATTCTGGGCTTCAGTCCGAGTCAAAATGGTGGCGAGACCTTTCTCCTTCTGGAACTGCGCCGGCTCACTCAGATATCGGCTGTACAAAAAACCCCAGCTTGCATGTAGAGCATTAACCAACCATGCAGGTATATGGGCGTCAGTATAAGACCCTGCAATTACTTCTTTCTCAGTGTAAACTGCATTAGCATTTAATGAACCATAAACTCCCACAAATAAAGAACTTAATAGCAGAAATGGTTCAGACATTACTTCACCATTCATTTCACATAGCTATAGAGCTACACATCATACTGTTTTTTTTTCTTTCTTTTTTGTTTTTTGTTCAACTAAAACTGAGCAACGTTAGCTCTGGCCTAGGCAGCCATTCACCTTAAGTAAGTAGCTGAAATGAAACAACAGACTCACAAGAGAAATCCCAGAACAAAACATTGTCCAGTTCAGCACAAACTGATTTTTTTTCATAGCACTTATGACGAGTAATTCCAATAAAAAAAAAATTAAAAAAAACTTTTCTACTTCTGCTGAAATGTGCTGCTTCTACGTTGGCTGCCATTTCTTCTCTGACAGATACGGGAGACTTGTGGGACTAGCGCCCTCTACAGGACATTTAAAAAACTAACAAAATGACTTAAAACGTACAGACAGCAGCCTAGTTTATGGGGGTTACACAAGTGTGGTGTTTTTGTTGTTCAGCTGTAGTTTTACTGTATCTTTCATATGTTAAGGTGTTAAATGGCTGCATATGACTGCAACTAACACTTATATTGGGGGTAAATCTCAAATACAAAAATGCAAACTGGTTATACGGTTACATAAAACATTTGGAAAATATAACATAATTACAGAAATATATGAGTCTTTTTTATCCGTACTTGCAGTGCTGGAAAATACTTAAATTTCAGACTGTGTTGAAACCCTGATTGCAGCTCTGGGAATTATTTCTGGTGGTCACACTTCAGCTTCCAGCAGCTCCTCTCCTTATGTACAAGCATTGTTTCACACTGCCGAAACATAGAAGGCTCTTTTGATGGGACTTTATAACCAGTGATCCAGATCGGACAGCCCGCATACCATGAACCAACTCTTGGCAAAGCTTTCCTGTAAACAGTTTATCCCATGGCTTATAGGCATACAGGAAACTTCTCATGATTTTGATCTTGTGTCTGCAACTGACTTGTGGTTTATTACTAGCCGTACACTCCCTGAACAGGCAAGCCACTCATTGGGGTATCTCTCTATGGGGAGGTTGATGGGCTTGGAAGTTGGAAAAAATTCTCCTGGATTTTTCTGTCATCATACATCCTATTATTCTCTCTATCAATGGGCTCTTTGTTTCTGAGGAGAAAGTTATGGTATTAAATTATACAGTGAAGCAACGGCTTGGTCTCCAAAGAGTCTGGTTTGTTTTAAAACACTCTAATAGAAATGCCTTAAAGAGACATTCCTCCCTGCTGCTCATTGCCTATACTTAAACTAGACAATGCCTGCTCTCTTCAGTGTAAGGCATGGCTTTTATCTCAGTAACCAAAGATGGTGGCAGCACTTTCAGATAGGATGAACTAATCACCCTTTTCTCTGAGCCATTGAACCTGGATAAAAGGAGGCTCACACCATAGGCCTCCCACTCCTGCACACTTTGCTACGTGCTATCCATACTGTTCCTCAGTCAGCACAATACAATCAGTGTGGCTGTTTTTCAGCAGGACCTCCAGGATCCAAAAGGAGGAAAATCCGTTTCGCAAAATGTACAGCTTTAGCAAATCCTCTGTAAACGCCCAAATGGGAGGAATGGGATGCTTTTTGTTGACACAGTGATTTAAAGTCTGGTACTTTAAAAACTTCTTTTTTTCTGTTGTCTTTCTTTAATTTATGTATGTGGGTGTGTGTTACCAAAATAATAGGGCTAAGGTAATTAAGATGATGAGGACTGCTTATTTAGGGAAAAATAAAGGTGTGACCATCAACCCTCTCAGGTCACTTTTTACATAAAGTGAACAGTACTTGTAAAAAAAAAAATCTTACTTTTAATGACATTACACTCACAAAGGTTAACGAATGTTTTTTAATTTTTGTGTGATAAATCAACATGAAGTGATGCATTATTGTGAAGTGAAAGTAGCTCATAATTTGCACATCTACAGATGGCAGTACATCTATTCTTCTTTGAAAAATGTTTTTCTGTCCATCAGATTGGAACATCTTTGAAGATTAACTTTGAATTAAAGAGAATCATCCTCACAGCATTATCCACCTCTTACTGTTGGGATTGTGCGTTCATGGGGATATGAGCCAAAACTTGTCATGCCTTTTTAAAAATTAATGCTTTTCTTTTTGCCGCTCAACAGTTTTTTGGAGTACCAGCAAAAAGGTTTGGAGACTCTCCCACCTGAGCTGTGGATCTCAGCAGCTCCTCCAGAGTTACTGTGGGCCTCTTGGCTCCTTCTGTATTTAATGGTCTCCTTGCCCAGCCTATCAGTTTAAGTGAACAGCTGATGTTCTCCAGAAAGCCTCTCAAGCCTTCTTAGCACAGATTTGCGGGAAGGTTAACGTGTGTACAGATGGCCTCCACTTACTATTTATTTGACTTTAAAAGCCAGTTGATGCCACCCGATTTTGCTAAGTGGTGTTGGAGTAAAGAGGGGTAAATAGAAATTACCCCTCTTTATCATATTTATCAGAATTTCATGTGGAAAAATCCTAAGTGTGTAATGTTCCTATCAGTTCACAAATCTTTTCTGGTCAGTCACATAAAATCCCAATGAACACTTTGAAGTGTTTTATTATGGTGCGATAAAATGTGAAGTTCAGGCAATATGACTACTTGTGCAAGGCAGCATACATATAAATTGTTTTTTTTATTCTTGTTTTATGTTAAATCCACAAGTTGCAAAGAAGCCAATGCCGTCTTACAGTCTGTGGTCTCAGTTGTTGTGAGGCTGGACATTTTTGGAAACCAGTTTTAATTAGTCACACATTTAAAGAAGGGATATACCACAGCATAGCAAACATCTGGCTGTTTTCTTGCTTCATTCATTTAATTTGTCCTCCTCCATCTTGTAGTTTCAGGCCACTTTCATTTCACCACAAAAGTTTTGTTTTTTTCCATTTGCACGTGTTCAGAGTTCTGGAGCTGTTTGCAAATATCTTTAGATTATTTTCCAGGTTCTGATATAAAGTGCTACTGAAGTTTTAAAACTGGACATCCCATCTTGTAATTATTTTTTTTAAACACAAAGTCCAGTGTGTGGTCAGAATGCAGTGTCGGAAGTTACAATAGAGGTGTCCTTTCTGTGTTTTTGAAAGGACTCCAATTTGCTCACTGTCTTGTTTTTCTCCAGGTTAAGGGCCCTTGACTTTGTGATAGAGACTTCCTCCACTTAGGCAATTTAAGGGCCAATCAATCAGCCAGTTAAACCTCTTTTTTCTTAGCATGCAGTCAAGGGATGGTTGAGGATGGCCAGGGCACTGAAAGCAAGCAGTCACGCTGATTGAATGAAACAATAAGTTTTGTGACGTAGGCTTAGGGGCACAGACAATGGCTTCTCCAGTTTTGTCATCCTCGTTAAGCACTGAAAAGGAACCAACCTTTTGTGATAAGACTGGCAAAGGTAGCTACATATGAAATGGGCCCAGGAGCCAGAAAAGGAGGAAGTGGTCCTCTCTGTATCCATGGGTGGTCTTTTTGTCTGTCTCCATGCAAGTATGGAAACAATTTGAATATAATCAGAGAAACTGACCAATAGCACTAGACCCTAAATAAGACAGCATGCAACATACATTACTCAATATTTCATGTGCTGTAATGAGTAATTTGTAGTGTTTTTGTCTCCATTTCTCACAGCTAAGCCGCTGTCAAATGTGACTTTTTAGAGCATCTTGGAATCCACTCAGAAGTATTATCAGTGGGAGGAGCCTGTCTATCAAATAAAAAGGATTCAATAATCTGTAAAGAAAGTATGCGGCCTGAAGCATCAGGACATTGTTAGCTAGTTCCAGTTGTGGATGAATGTTGTTTTATTGAGGTAATGAAGGCAAAGAAGGCTGGTTGTATGCAAAAGATGCCTGATATGTCTATCAAAATCATGGTTCAATTTCTTTTATCAATAGACTATTTATCACATTTAGAAGACGACTACATTCGTCCACAGTTACCAAAGAGGAAAAGTGCCTGCAAGATGTAGAGTGTGTTACTTTAAAGACTGTTGTTAGATTTGGGGTTTACTGATTAAGGCACCAAGCTGAGCCCTTCCTGCAGGTTTTTGTACCTGTGAGCTGTCCTGAATGTCTTCTCCTGTAGGGTCACACTTAGAGGCGTTGAGCGAACGACCTCTGCTCCACTGTTTCTCTTCCTTTTGTGGATGCTGCTAATCCACTCAAAGGAGGTGTCTTTGTAACACAGCATCCACGGGAACAGACGAGAGTGGGTTTTATGGTATGTTGCATCCCACATTAAGGATTTGTTTCAGTGAAGATTAGGCAGCAGATGGGGCTTGGTTAGGGGGTGGGCTGCCCAAAAATGCCCTGGTTAGCTGCCAACACTCTCTTGTGTCTTGAGTGGGGGAACTCGCATTCCCCTGGTTGTCGCTTTGTCATGCTGCCTGCAGTGACTCTGAGAGACTTCTGACCTTTTACTGTGGAGCTGCGTATTTTTTTTTTCACTTAAAGCTTTTTAGGAATGTCTCATTAGTTTGATCTCTCACAGCTGGGAGTAGCATTGTTCTAAAATATTTGGATCATGTTGAAACTACGTAAGTTAACCTGACCGCTCGGGGGCTCTTATTTCGTCTTGTCTATCATCGATTACTTTCACACTATTAAAATTCCCCCACATTGTATAATCGGTGGAAAACTAAACTAATAAATTAGTTACTTTTATAGCTGCTTAGTCCTGGAGGAATGGAAATGATCAGGGATGGATTTGCAATGTGATTAAGTTGTTGCTCCCGATGGAGTCAGGTTTATGTTAACAAATGTGACAAAAAATACATTTTATTGAGGATTTTTGTTTGAAATTATGTTTTAAAATGACTGTTAAAGACACTGAAAACAAATCAATCTTGTTTGGATTTAGGGTTTATAGAGCCGTGCAATAATATAAAATGTTGAACTTTTTCATATTTTCCTAAGACCTTTATGGATTTAATTAGGAACTTATCCTAATAAAATATACTTGCACACAGTGGTTCATAATTTTCCAATGGAAGAGAGAAACCTGTGTTTATCAGTTTTCAATGTGATCTGATCGTGTTCAAAATTCTGCTCAACTGGCAATAAAATATTAGTCTCATGTCATGTAACTTTTTCTGTAGATGCTTATTCCACATTTGGACAGATCAGTGGACACATTGAGTCTTCTGCAATCAGGATGTAGCCTGAAGGGGTTGATTAAATAACAAGTTTTTATTCTGTCTGTGAAAAACGAAGCGCAAACTAATGTCACTGAGTTTATTCAAAGAGAACTTAGAAACCTGATGCCTTCCCTCAGACCATACAAGGCCAGTAAAATGGGATTAGAACAGGCAGTGCCCAGTAAAATGATTACCCATCCTGCATCTGATTAGAGTTCATGAACAGAAATACATCTGGCAGGTGAGGGTTATTTCAGGTGACTTTCTACCAACTCTGTAAGTATCATCAAAGAACAGATTTCCATCCTCGCTCCCAATAAATAAATTGACTTTGCCACTTCTTTCCTATAAATATTCACAGGTGGGAACAGCAAGGATGGGATGGAAGAGATGCAACATAAATCCTCCCTATCTATGGAAGCAGACTCAATAACAAATGTATTATGCAAACAGGCTGCCATGTCTAATGGAGTTATAAAGATTTATGAAATGGGAAAGTATAAGACCCCTGAGGAAAAGTCACATAGAGCCTCTCAGCCCTGATCTGCCTTAGATTCTTTAAATTTCCCATTTAAACCAACATGGACAACCCTTGGAGATTTATGGAGACAGGTTCCCTTGTTCCATGAGACGGATGGATGAGCTGTACAAACCCTGCAGCAGTAAGAGTTTTACCATGTAACTCACTCAGTCACGGTTGTAGTTCACCAGTCATTGTGGTGAAGACTGATTACACTGATTTGTAACAAACGACAAGAACGTGGTAATAAATGTAGGCATTTGGGGATTTATTTGAATCACTCCTAGTTTCACAGTGGAGTCATAGTACAATGTCTTTAATTATTCTTAAAAACAAGAAAGTTTGAAACTACTGAAAAGTTTTTAGATCCAAGTCAAAATTATGCATATATTCTCAAATGCCCGAGCTAATATTTGTTTGAATCACTCTGAAGTTGCAGACAATCCGAACACTTTTTGTAGACATAAACTAGCTTCAGACATAATTCTGGCTTTTTATTTGACCCATCATCAGAAATAATGGACTTCCTTCAAACTGGCTGGTTTCTTTGGACAGACTGTTTTTAAACAAAGTCCAGCATTTTTTGAGACATAAATCAAAAGGTTGAAGTCTGGGCCATGCCAGAGGCTTAGTGTCTGGTATATCCATTCTAGAGTCAGCTCCCTTGTGCATTTCAGATCATTCCACATTATTCTACCCACATTATGCAGTCCACCAGCACCTCTGGCAGTGAAACACACCCTCAACATGATGCTACCACCATCATGCTACCATGGTTCAGGTTTCAAAGGATCACTTTGCTTCCTCAAAACATGCTTCTTGCCATTCCGACTAAATCAGAGGCATAAAGCTTTTCTCCAGAAGGCATTTTGCTTGTCAATGTGGGCAGCTGAACATTTCAGAGGTGCTTAAATGACAGTTTTAGAGCAGGTGCTACTCTCCCACCCATGCAGTCTTTGGTTATATAAAACCTGACTGAGCACAGCAACACCAGTGTTCTTGCATTTTCCAGTTCATGGCTGGCTTGAACCTTGGAGGTTTTCTAGACTGTCCATGAACGTCTAACCATTTCCTTTTATCTGAAAGTGTCAGCTTGGATCAAATTGGTAGAGGTGCATGTTTTAACAAGACAACAATTCATGTATAATTTCACATATTGACAATTTGTGGGCCATGTTTAAAATGAATAAACTCAGCTTAATCTTAACTACAGATTTATATATATACAGATATACAGATTTTATATATATTTTAACAATGTATGCATGTTTTTGACCTTGGCTGAATAAAGAAGACAACAACTGTAAGCAGGTTTTAAGCTGTTACAGTCAATCCTGTCTAAATCTGATCGTTTTAAATGTTAACAAACCTCTTAATGTGGCAGAGGTCTGCTTTTACCATAAAAGCCAAATTCTTTCTTCATTGCTTAGTGTGAACAGAAAAGAGTCCAAGTTTCTTCTAAGACAGGAATTAACAGGCTGATAAGTCTCTGTTAGAAAGCGGTCAGCGTTTGAAGGCGCAGATGTCGGCGTCTCATGAAAACAGCCAGGTGTCCTCGCTTCACTCAAGCATTTCTCTCTCCTCTCCTCTTGCGCCTCGTCTGTCCACACGGGCTCATGCAGCGATGTGCAGCGATGGAGTCTGCTTCAATGGGGGCCAGTGTCGGGAAGGACCCAACCAACTCTGTGAATGTCCTGCAGGATTCAATGGGCCAAGCTGTCAATATGGTAAGTAGACATTCATATTCAGAACTCATGCTGCCTCTTTATTTTGTAGTTTATAACCACACACTTCAGAGTATTTTGTGACAGACCAACTCGAAGTTGCAGAGAAGCAGAATTTTTTAGAACTTTAGAGCGCTCTGGTTATCCATTGTCCACAATAGAAAGTGTATGGGACAAAACATGATCAGCTGATACGACAGATTGGCATCAAGAGCTTTAACCAGAGAAGCATTCAAGTGCTCCTTGATAACCCTGGAGGAGCTGCAGACATCCACAGCTCAGGTGGGAGAATCTGTTGAGAGAACTATTGATTCACTCCACTAGTCAGCTCTTTATAACAGGGTGCAAAAAGAAAGTCATTTTTGAAAGCGGGCCATAAGATAAGTTTTCTAAAAGCAATTCAGGAAGCATAGTAAGTATAAAAATAAAGTTGTTCATGCTTTCATTTTAGTAGGGAGAAAGAGTTGATGAGAACTAATAGGACTAGCAAAGGCAATTGTTAAAAGATTGTGCTCCAGTTGTCATGATATCTGTTGTGTGTGATGACAAAAAGGCTATTTTAGAGTCTAGAGATGGCACATGAAATTAAGCATGCTGCCAGACCTATAATAATCTCTGGTGCTCAAGAGCTGCTATCCTGCAACCTTGGAAAGGCCCAGCCAAAGTCCAGTATCCAATTGAAAACTTGTGGTCAAACTTGAAAGTTAATTCTAAAATGTGTTATCTTTACACTCTGAGTTTAAACTTCTTTGCAAAGGGGAATGAGATTTCTGTGTTCAGTCTCAGTCTCCTACAAATGTAATTCTATTATTGACTCTGATGGACTGAATATATAGAGACCACCCACTTTCTGACTGTTAGTAAAAAATAAAAAGTGTAAAAACAATGTAAGATTTTTTTTGATTCTTCCACTCAGCAATTATGTTGGTCTCACATAAAATATATATATATTTTATTGACGCTTGTGATTATTCAGATGTTTGTGGGTATGAGTGTTTACTTTTTAATATTAACTCTAATGATTGAAAAAAGTAGTTAACATTCTTGGGTCTCATGAAAACTTTTCAGAGTGATCAACAGACATTATCTGCATCTGAAATCATGATCCTTAGCAGCTACTGGATTGTTTAGGTGTTGAAAGGAATCTTCCCATCAGCAGTTGGCTTGCCCACCAGAAAAACAAGCATTTTATCAGCAACTCCATTGTTGCGCTTACACAGCTGAAGTTAAACAGTGGAAGATTTTGCTGTTTTTCAGATAACTCCACACGACAGGAAATTCCTTGTAGTGTCAACTTTCTTTCTATTTTTTTTTAAGCAGAAATATGCAGATCAGCCTCAAAGTAGACAGTGGAACATCACAGTATTGGAGGAACGTAAAGACTCTTTTTGTTGAAATGCTATATGATGACTATGAACTCTGTCGTCCTAATTCACCAACTTTATCAGCTGTGATTCCTCTCCCCCTCCCTGGTAATACCTATTACATAGCTTAAATGAAAGACTTAATAGTTAGCAGAGGATTTGTGGAAACACACATTACTGATCTCACCATCATCTTTAAGAGCATTTTCTTCACACACAATGTATTTTCAGTACAGAATGATGCTGCTGTTCATGGGCCTAAATTTTAACCTTTTATTTATTTATTTTTTTTGCAACCCCTAGCTCTAATGGTTAATTTTCCTGATTACAACTGTTAAATACAGTATAGTGTACTAAAAAGTCGTGGGGCTGTCAACTGAAACAAGTAGAAAAAGATTCAATGTGTTCCAATTGCAATTCTTGTGTGATACATCTTTCACTTTGCTCATAATTGTGAATGCATTTAGTATCAAATTATTCTCAACAGTTGCAAAATGTTTACACAAAAACACACAATTGCATCTTTGCTCATTTGTACAGAAATGTTTCTGACTTGCAATAGTGCTGGGAGAAACTAAGTACATCATTGTACTTTATGATTCAATCACTTGCAAAGCTATACATAGCAGCAATAACTTTAAATGGTATTTTTCTTTGAGTCTCTCAAGTTGTTGTGGAGAAACTTTGGTCCATTCAGTTTATTGTGGTTTCCATACATTCATCTCTGCACAGTTCTTTCAAGGGTGGCCAACCACAGCATTCAAATCAGGTCAGCTCTGGATTTTAACTGTTATTGCAAACGTTTGATTCTTTTGTTTCTCATCTATTCTGATGTAGGAATCGTTGCTCTGTTTATTGCCTTCTTTCAGATGGGGACGTTTTGTCCAGTGGATGGACATTTAAAAGGTTCCACAGAGAGAGGAAATGTCCCTGTTCTCATTGTGAAAATGTGCTGTAGCTCCAGTTTTTGCCATTGTCTTTTAAGGATTGCACGCTTCAAAGACTGGGAAGAGTTGCTCCTAAGATGTCTCTTCTTGTTGACAATGGGTTAACATTGTGGAAACACACAGGGCCATGACTATCCAAACCAACAAACTCCTAAAACTCCTATTTTATCAGAGGTTGTCACCTTCCCAGATTGATTTAATCACAAACAATCATTTTGCATCTGCTGGCAGCTACTTTACCTCTTAAAAGCTATAAAAGCAGCAAGCCTGCACTTTGTTTTTCCTGGGATTGTTCTGATAGGAAGACAGAAAGTTGGTGTAGTGCTGAAATCTGGGACTCAGTTTCCTGGTTTTTGATGTTAAACCAGCAGCTCTTTGTAAAGTAATGAAAGGTCAATTATTTTGATTCCAATCTGCCTTTTGCCCGAGTTGAGTGATATCCATGCAGCCATCTTGACTCCCGTCCTTCCTGCAAACATAATTCTTCTACAGTCTGATATATCAATGATGGTGCCCTTAATGTTGATCAGTGCAAAGGAGCCCCCGCACCTTGATCCTTTCAGTACTGGAACCTTTTATTGTCCTCTGATTAGCACCAGACGATACTAGTGGAGCGGCAACACTTGTGACAAGAGTTCAGTCTTCGTAAAAATAAACCACAGCTGCTGCTTTTTTTGGCTCCTCGTGTGCCAAATGCAGGTCATAGTAAAGGGTTATTAGGATGAGGCTAAGAGATGCAGGTAATGTGTAAAATAACTGTTTGTTTTCATATGTCCTGAATCGAATTTGCGGTCCAGTATTCATGAAGATCAATTTTGCGGTCACAGACGTCTAATTTTACTGCTACTTTTACATTCTGAAGTTCTGTGGTTCAATCACTTTGGCAGGCGTACAGATGTTAGCATGCTCATCGTCCCCTGACGCCAGTTTATTACAGTTGCATTCTCTGTGCTTTACACAACTGTCAGTCCCTCCTTGTTCATCTGCTGTCATGGTTAGAAGCCGCAGTGGCTGAGCACGAATGTTTGCAGTCAAACATTCACTCATCACTTAAGCACTTAAGGCGTTCTCTGAAGCATTCCTCCCCCGTCGCATGTAGTGATATCCCATCGCAGCCCATTTGATGTGGTTAGTTCATGTTCGAGCATAACAGCTGGGGTGTGTTTACGCCAGTCAAAGGGGTTAATTAGTCTCCTGCACACAATGGTTGTCTGAAACCCCCATGTGTTTTGCTTTCTTCCAGCAATGCGCTGCAATGATGCATAAGACAATAATTACTTTTTTCTTTTTTTTTCAATTGTTGTGCCTTAACTCTGCAGCACAGAGTCTGACTTTTTTATTTCACGCAATAAATCCCATAATTCATGAAGATTTTTTGATGATAAACCATCTTTGGTCATAGAGTTCAAGGTTAGCTTAGTGTTAGCTACACACTAACTTTTATAATTTTGCTACGATTTTTAAAATTTTTGAAATTTGAGAGTTTTATAACTTGTCTAGAAAGCTGAGCTGCTTACGATTAGCTGAGGGCAGCATTAACCATCAGAAGTTTGTGAGATTCTCAAACTAGATGGTCACCGGCAGCCTGAGGCAGGATGTATCCACGCTTTCATGTTGAGGCCAAATTCTGACCCTGCCCTCTCAATGTTGCACCTGAAATTGATTTTCACTGGGCCATCTGTTTTTTCAATTGGTTAGTGTTCTGCTACAGTAGCCAATCTGCTTCAAGGTTCAATTGGCAATGCAGTCAGGCCTTTTATTCCACATATGTTGAGTGGATATTTGAGCTGTTGTTTCGTTTCTATCATTTTAAATCACTCTACCCATTCTTCCCTGACATCAAGGCCTTTTCTACACCAAACTGCTGCTTACCCAACATATCCTCTTTTTTGTACCGTACTCTAAGTGTTTGTGAATCCCAGTAGAGCACAGTTTTTTATTTTTTTTTATCTACATTAGCCCCTCTGGGGCTTAAAATCATGCCACATTCACTTACTTAAATCCTCCTAATCCCTATTGTAGTGATCTTTTTGAACTTTGAGATGTCTAAATGATTCACTCATTTCCTTTTATTGCTTAACCAGTTGAACAGGTGTACCTAAAAGAGTGGCCACTAAGTGTTTAACAGAAATGCAGAATGATCTGTCACCAAGGCACTGTTTATGTTGGCGCACCTGCCAAGATATTCATCCGGAGCACAGAAACACTGCAAACCCTGTGTTGGGCAGAGCTCTTTACAGAAACTTATTTTTCTTTCCCTCTCATACTGATAAGATTTTTTTTTTATTTTCAAAAGAGACAATGGTGTTTCTTCCTCTAAACTGTAGCTGAAGCTGAAGGTAGAGGACAAAGACTCTTATATTTAGTGAAAATCTGCAGATTATCACAAAGTCTATGAAACATCCTTTTGCTGACATGTTGTTTGTTTCAGAGCAGCGTGGTTTGATTTGCTCAGCTTCTAGGCTGCATCCTGAAGTGATCCAAGGGAATCGTGCAAGGCTTCCTGGGTCAGGAAGTAGTTTGATCTTTAATGTGCTGACCGATAGTCTGTGGGGAATTACGTGTTAAATTCCACAGCAATGTCAATTTGGTCTTTACACTGAAGGTGGTTTTCCAATGTTCCGCAATCCAGCCATGTTAAAACAGGCCTTGGAGGTTCTGGGTGCTGTAGGATGATCTTAATCTGGTGTGTAAGTGACTTGAGCAGACAAAGAAAGCACTCCCTCTGCCTTATTACGCACATTCTTATTCCAGATGTTTATTCTCACATGCAAGTGGCTTAAAGAAGACAAATATAGACTACATTCACCTGAAAAAAGAAATAGGAACAATACTAAAGTCGATCATAATTTTCTATACAACGAATGAATTGTGCTTTTCAGGTTTGACTTTAATAACTTGTTGCATTTTTATCTTTGCCTCTTTATTGCTGGTCGAAAAGTTGGATGAGTCAAAGGAACTGGGCTGAATTTATTTGCACATAACCTTTGATATTCATAGGCTTAAATCAAAATAATCTTGATTTAAAGAGTGAATAAAAAACTTAGTTCTGCAACTTTGCACTTTAATCGACATGTAAATAATCTACATTTTTGGCTGTTATAAAAATAAAAAAAGAGCTCCAAGAAAAAAATCATCCTCATAAAGTTCCTGACTTCCAATTCTTGAATCAGATGAATGAGATGGAGACAAGTTTGCATGAGGAACTTCAGTCAAGACTCATTTCAAATTCAGCTTTTTAAGTTGCATCTTCAAATAGTTTACTGACACTGCAATTACTTAAGGTTCAGTTAGTGAGGATCCTTCATTAGATTATTAGTTCAGAAACCTTTTGAAACCTTTTCTGCAAAAGCAGATGTAGTAAATGTATGCGAAGAACTTCCAACACCTCTCACCAATTATTTCTGTTGGCTTACTACAGCTTGACACACAATTGTATCTCTGATTGGTTTAGGTAACTATAGTGGAGGGCAGTAATTTTGAATTTAACTAAACCTGCAGGGTTTTGATGACTTGATGTGTCGGCATCTATCAGACGACTGCAGAGTTTTACATGAAGTTTGGATCTGTATGTTTAAAACTAACAATTGTTAACCCCTCTTTCTTTTCTTCTGTGCTAACATTGAAACAGAGCAAAGATTTTAAATATTATTATTATTTTTTTTAATTTAGCAGATGTTGAAGTTTCATGACTTAAACACATTTGCACCAAACAGCTTTGTTTCCACGTGTGACCTGATTGTTGGCGCATCAAACTGACTGAATGGTGGGAGAGAGCAACAGCAACACAGATGGTAACTCTGTCATGTCTTGAAGGTCGCAGGTTCACGTAGGTCATGTTGTGAAAGAGAAAAGCGAACATCCTATACAATATGCTGAAACCATTTCACACGCCCCTAAGGCTATTTTTGAACTCTATCTTTAATTTTGTTTGAAATAAAACATGTACAAACAGTATGCTGATATAGCAAAGTCATTAGACTTCCTCTTTCTGCACTTTTATCACATTAGATTCACAAATCTCAATGTATTATTAGGATTTCATTTGATATAGCAGCACGAAGAAGCTCGGAATTGTGAGTGGAGGCGAAAAGGTTACTAGTTTGCTAAATAAACAAAAATATGAAAAGTATGGTATGAATTTGTTTTTTGTCTTCAGCTTTCATTGAAATTACAGCTCCATGCCTCTTGATGTATGATGCCACTTAGTTTGGAATCTAGAGTCATCTCTTTCCAAACATTTTGTAATTTATCTTTTAAAAATGGCAGAAGCTCATTCAGATTGGACAGAGAACATTTCTAAAGAGTTTATTTTAAGCATTGAGAGAGATTCTTCATTGTCTTAATGTCTGGACTTTGGGTCAGTTGGAGACATTAACACATTTGATCTCAGTGGCAGTACATTTGGGTTTTCAATCCGTTTGCAGTTTCTTTGGGTTTTCTGTAATGATTGCCCATTTATTTATACATATTACTACAAGCCTGTTAACTGATTATAAAACCTTTACAAGTAATTGATTGTAATGGATTTCATGAAAGGGTATGAGAGAAAAATGGAGCAGTACACAAATACCAAATGGTTTTGGTATTTTTTTAAACTTTTTTTTTACTTGTAAAAATGCATTTTATATTTAATCTCAAGACAATACAGTAGTGACTTTGTAACTTAAAAAATGGGGGAAGAAAAGTGGGATATGAATGCTTCTGCAAGCCAAAATAAACTTGCCAGAGGATGGTGTTAGTCATTGTTTACTTTCACAAGTTTTGAGGTTTTTACAGGTGTCACTTGGTCAAAGTTTCCTGGAATATCAATCCTAATTTTTGTTCCGTTTTCTCAATCAGTCGCCCATCAAAAGTAAATATTCTGAGCAGCTACAACACCAGGCTCATAACTCACATGAATATGTCACTTTATTTAGTGCAAGCCTGAAGGACAGTAAAACCATGACATTCTGAGGTAGCAGGGAAACCCAGCTGCAGCACTTTGTCATCCGTGGCTGGTGTGTTCATCCTTCTCTGACAGGTCAGACACTGCTGAACATCAGGTTCCTATTACTACCACATTTTTTTATATGCTCATAATTTAGCTATAAAGTAGTTAATGCCTTGTAATAGGATTGTAAATGTCCACAGCATGTTGAGCCTTATGCAGATGATCATTTCCAGGTTTGCTTCATGATGGCTTTAACAGGCTGTAGCTAAAAAGCAGCTGGTTAAAGGTGAAAGTCTGCTTTTTCACTTTACAAAGAAAAGCAAAGAAACCACACAAATATAGGGGGAGGAAAATAAAAAACAGTCTCTTTGAGCAACGTTTTCATGGCCAATATCCCCCTTGAAATAAATTACTTCAAACTGCTGTTGGTCACAGTAAAAAAATGTTTTGTCTTCATTTAAAGCTTAAATCTTGTTCTTTGAGGACTGTTATCATGCAGGCACAGTGTCGCTCCCCAATAAGCTGAAACAAGTGAGACTCCAAACATGAAGGCTCTGCAGAGCACACCCGGAGGAGCCAGCTCAGGTTTTCTCACACATTCTTCACTTTGTGGTCCAAAACTTTCGTCTCGTTTTCTTTATTTCTTTACACCCTCATCATTTCATTTTTTCTAATCCTTTTACTTAAACCTCAAAAATGAAAGAAAAAAAAAACACCATTTTGCTCAAAGGCAGAACTTAATGACTTTATTTTTCGTCAGGACAAAATGGTTCGATAGTCTGAAAGGGTAATGTTTTTTTTTTTTTTTTTTGCGGGGGGAAAAAAGCTACTTGCTCAAAAATGTTGTTTATGTTGGACACGTTTACCTGCCATATTTGTTCCACTTTGTGTTATTTAAAGAGGAAACCACTGAGGATTACATTATGTACTGAAGTGAACATGTATGTGTACAAACTGATTTACATCCCCAAAGCTTTTATCACTTTGATAAACCTCAGTGTTGATGCACCAACGCAAAGTAGTGTGGAACACAAAGAAAAGGATGCAGCGTTTACAAATGGGATTCATACATCTGAAGGTGAGACATTTGCTTAATCAGCTTCTGATTAAGTACTTTGTTGAACCACCTCTAGCTGCAATAACTGTCTGAAGTGTCTGGCTGCATCTACAGTGTTTTTCTTGCTCTATCCATCTTCCCATCAACTCTGGCAAGATCTCCTTTCCCTGCTAAATAAAATTATTCCCACAGTATGATTCTGCCACCACCATGATTAAATTAAATGAAGGGAATTGGTTGCATAAGATCTCCAAGGAAACCAAAAATGTATGCACATCACACTTTTAAATACATTAGATTATGTATTTTTTGTTGGTCTTTCGTTTACAAAAGGAAAGTTACAATTTCCTGATGTAACTGGAACAGTTCAGAACAAGTCAGACAACATGAGTGTAAGGCGCTGTTAAAAATATAAAATAAGAACAATATATGTTGAAAATACTCCATCATTTTTGCCATAATACTGAGGTGGACAATAATTCACCATGTTTACATTGGGTTCACATATTCAATCACAATCTCAAATTAAAACCCAGCTCTGTTATTTCTCTGAGGTAATTAGGTTAAGTCATGAGAGAGCGGCTCCGAGCCTTTGAAGGAAACGCGTCTCTAATTAGAAGGCATGCGTTCCCAACACAGGGTGGGGTATACGTCCCTGCCCTGCTACCTGCCACTGCATCCTGCACAGCACCCTAATCTCTCATAATTGTGCTGACTCTGCATGCCATCCCACCCTTCCCCCCTCACCCCATCAAGGTCTGTCCTGGTCACAGTGGGGGTAAAAGGTCATCGCCTCTGCGTAAATCAGAAGTGACACAAGTTTGCAAAATACACTTGGAGGAACAATCAGTTTGGTTTGGTATGAGGTTTCATAGCCCAGAACTGCTCCGAATTTTCTCTATCGTGCTGCACATAAGACAAATTTCAATGCATGTGGATCTTATTTCCTTTGCTACTGTTTTTCTTATCAGCTTCTTCTATTGCCACCCATTTGTGTTTACACTCTGGCTATTAGTCCTCAGCTGTGATTTATTCATTTTTCAGTACGAACTAAATTCTTTATTCCACCTCAATAACAGGACAAATGCATAAAATGTTACTTACCACGATAAACTGAACTGGTTCCTAATAGATGTGCAGTAAAACTTTGAAATGGAATCAATTGTTTCGCAAACTGAAGTTAAGATTGTGTTTCCTTGTGTATCATAAAATGTGTGGGAAAAGTTCACACTGATTATTGTACTTATGTTAATTTACACTTCAGATGTTTGCTTAGCTTTGATGAATAAATAATTAAATACATCACATAAATTGTAGCTTTTAATGCTTGAACTTTAAGTTTGGAAAATGAAGATCCTGGGAGGTGGAGCGGCTCACATGAACGACCTCAGGGTTTTTAATTGGGTGAATTGAGGAGGGGGGGACCAACAGAAAAAAAAACAAAAAAAAAAACAAGTATATCCAATAAAATAAAATATATTGTAAGCTTTAATTAAAACTGAAACATGTTTGTCTCTGTGGCTTTTCCTCAACCCATCTGGTGTTTAGAAATTGTAGTCTGAGCATTAGTCAGGAAACATAAAAAATGTAGAAAATCAGGCACAAATCAGAGACTAGAGCATAAAAAAATATGTTTCCATATTTTTTTTTCATTTGAATGGTTTGAGACCAGATCATTTATATATTAAAGTAACTTGTCAAACTTCCCCACAAAGGTTGTAAAACTCCCTAATAGTACATCATGTCATGGTCGGTTTTTCTGCTATGTTGCTGTAATTTTGCCTTCGTGAAGTTTCCACATGCACATGGTTTTGACATCATGAAAGACATAAAGCAAATGATCTCAGCTGTTCTGAGATTATTTGCATCAGCACTTGTCCATATTGATCGTCTATTTCAAGGCAAATTGTCATAAAACATATGAAATACAGTTTGAGGCGTTCCATTAAGATGCTTTGGAAATTATTAATCCCTCAGAAATGCTACATCACTTCTGTTAAAAAGACAAACTCATAATGACCCCAGTTGACCTCCAGCAATGTCATTATTCTGGTCAGCAAACAAAGAAGAAAGTCTTATTGTACGTACTGTTTTTTTTGTGTAATAAAAAGCAGATAGATGGGAAATATTTGAATAGCAATACAAACAGAGTTGTACCAGTCAAAGTTCTTAAAGTAATTATTGCCATTGTTTGCTTCAGGCTTTGCCATCAACAGCTGCATTTATTATGGGTTATGGGGATTATTAGTCACATTGTGACTCAAACTTGTAAGGTTGAATCCTCTCCGACGTTGAATGCTTCAGAAATGTTAAAGTATTTTTCTGTCACTGATGTAACGCGTATTATTTCCGTCTGATCAGTTTTATTCTGGTGGCTCTTATCACGTTTTTAACATAACTGCACACAAAGCAGAATTAGCTGCTTTCCTTCTTTAGTGCACTTATTGAAAACATTGACTGGAAACACATCTAACAATTAAAGTATTTACTTTCCATCATGACTGGAGGAACCTGCCTCCTACAGCCCTTATTATTATAAATGATTGTGGTTCCACTGAAACTTTGAAATGCTTGCGTCAGCAGGTTTTTGTCTTGCATCTCGCGGCTGAATTTGATTTTACACTAATTTAAACTACATGGCATATAACCAGTTTAACCAGCTAATATTTAATGAAAGGTTCAAAGTATCCACACAAAGCCTTTCTTTGGAAACCTTAGTAATTCTTGGCCAACCTTGTGGTTATATATTTTACAGCTGTTCCTTCCAATTTCGACCAACTGTGGGAAGACGTCACGCTTGTGCATGTTATGCAATAGTCTGTCTTAGTTTATTCCCTCAGTACACCTTTACCATGACATTATGTGATGTATCCTCCCCACAGGGTGACTTTTGTGTGTTGCATATCTCACAAATGCAGCTGAGAGGCAGACAGGCTGGAATCACAGCAAGTAATTTTTGGATTCCTGCGGCGTCTCCACGTGATTTTGCAGGTGTTAAAGCCCTGGGTCAAAGCTGGGAAAGACATGCCCCAACAGGGAGCGCACAGAGCACACGCTAGGGGTCAGAAGGGCAAATGCCCGAGGTCCTTGAGGTGTTTCTTACTCATGTTCATTGGTGTCAAACTCAAAATATCATCAGCAGCAGCTAGGTCTTTTTTTTTTTTTTTAGGATTATTGTCTGCAAAAGGAAAAGAAAATTACTGGCAGAAACAAGAAGGTCCTGGTCGTCTTAGTTTTTTTTTTGTTTTCACTGTATAGACAAAACAACAATACAGTTGTAATTTCTTTTTTTTACCAATTCCCTAACGTGACCTGCTAATAGGGAACCATCATGACTCATTGTGATTCCAGCTGCAGCTTGGATTGACAGTGCTGTAATATTTATGCTTAGCTATAGCACACACACATGTGTAGTGTGAAACGGCTTGCTCCCAATGAATGTAGCATCTAAATCAAACAAGCTGTACATGAGCACACACGTGTGCAGACAAAACCTCTAAAGTTTCCAATGCAGGGAGAAGAAATGGATAAATCAAAACAGGGATTAGCGGACTTTAGGTTCAACCAGAGCATAATAATCTCTAAACAAACTCAAAACGCAGGAATTTAGTTTATTTGATATCACTTGCAATACTTGTGAGGTTTAACATGAACAAATAATGGAAGTGGAGGTTAAAAGGTAATGTGCTGCTTACAGATTGCTATAATTTATATCAATAGTCCAGAGTCAGATGGCCTCTTTGTGGCCGGTTAAATGTTTATGTGCTTCCTGTCTCTGGTTTATTGCTCAAACTCACCTCAATGACTGTGCAGTACATGGAAAACAACACAATTCATTTCAGTTAAACTATCAAAACTATCTATTACAAATTTAATATAGATTTTTAGGTGCACTGCTGGTGCTTTGAGCTGTTTTTCTTCAGGGTGGAATCATAATCCAAAAGATATCTTCAACCCTCCCGCGGTTCATTTAGGCCCCACAAATATTTTTTACTGTGTGCAGACCGGTGGGGGCGCACTGCCCCCCGCCCCCTGTGTGAGCTTTTACAAGGTTTTTATTTCTGTGTGGTTTTGGAAACTGATGGTCTGACGGGACATTCCCTCCCCCTCTTTGACCGTGACATTTGCGCTACAAGACCACAGGAGGGTTACAGAAATTCACTCAGAGTTTTTATGCACCTAAGGACGCATATGCTTCAAATTTTTACATAGACCACAAGTGAGATTTTAAATCCACAAACTTTTGTTGCAATAAATGAAATCTTAGTTTATTTATAACTTGGTATTGAATTATTTCTCTTGGCAGTACTGGTTGAGCTCCTTTAAAGAGTTTCATTTCTTGTCAAACTTTTAAACGTAAGGTCCATAAATCCAATCGTGATCCAGAGGCTTAATGACTACCTCCTTTATCTTTTCCCAAATTGGTTTTGGGACATTTCTTTCTTTCTCGGTTGGTGCCCTCTCTGTTCATGTTGATGTTGAAGTGACTTGAGTCCAATTACATCCTAAGCAGTTTCATTTCAACTGAGTGCGACACTTTTGCCAAATGAGTGATCCTGTGGCACAGTTGAAGGATAACGATCCCAAGCACAATGACACTGACATTTGAATAGATACAGAAGGCTAATTTGGAGTTTCTGGAAAAACCGCAGAACGCTGGGTTTGTGGCAGGAAACCAGTGATTTAAATGAGCTCCACCTTTTCTGGTAAGACTGGTAAAATATCCAGTAAAAGTTGAATCACATGCTTGTTGTTGTGTACTTTCTCTGCAACCCGGTAAGGGTATAAATTTATATTTTAGTCTCTTTGTAAATTAATTAGGAGCCTGTGTGCATTAGGACAGATTCCCAGTATATTCACAGTTGTGCACTAAATTGCGGTATAACCTTTGCACCCTGGAAAAGGAAAAAGTCTAAATTCACCAATAAAAGCAGAAATGTTTTTACAGAACTATGCACTTTTTGATGGCTTTAGATGGATTGAGCTTTGTTTTCTGTAACATTAGCTCTATATTCCAGCCTTTCGATTTGAAAACCTGGATTATAGCACTACATGTCATAACCATGACGGAACCACACACCACCTGTTAGTGTGGTTAGTCTTTTATCATTAATGGGATGTTTTAACCTTTCTGTTTCCTGGCAAACTTTTCCGTCTTTGAACTCACATTTTATCTTAACAAGTCATCTGCCATGTTTGCCACAATTACAGCTCTTACTACTGGCATCCAATAACAGTGGAAATTGAAAGGTTGGAAATTAAAGGATACCACTTAAATCTCTGGCATAATTCAAAGCGGTAAACCAGAGGGGGAAAATGTTGTGCCATTGCACGCACTCCAAAACTTATGTTGTGTACTGACGGGAAATTATTACAGCTCTGCAGCTGCGTTTCACTAACGCCATGAATTAGAGTGGAGCAGAAACACTTGGTATCAAATTCATAATGCATATCGTCACCTTGCCAAAATAAAAATTATGACCCAAGTCATTTTTTGCCAAAAGTGGATTTATTTTTTGCCTTAATTATCATTTGGCTGAATGAGTTGGTGATTTTTTTTTTCTTTTAGCCTAAATCACTTTTGACAAAAAAAAAATAAAAATGACTTGGGTTATTATTTTAGGAAGGTGACGAGATGCAGCTGCACATCTGGGCTGTGGCACTGAATTAACAGCAGGGGGCAGTGTTGAACTTAAACTGATTATTTACAGTAGAAAAACTGAAATTAAAAGCATGCAGTTTGAGTGTTTTCATATTGGTGACCTTTAGGCTTTTGACGCTATGATAGACAAATATTTGGATTTGTCCAAATATTTGGATAAATATTTGGACAAATCTAAATATTTGTCCAAATATTTGGACAAGTATTTGGACAAATCCAAATATTTGTTGATTATGCAGTAAGAAACTGCATAATCAACTTTTATGCAGTTTCTTACTTGGCATGGACAAGGCCAATAGGTGAACAGACTATTGAAAAACAGAAAAACAGACAATTGAAAAAGCGACATGTTACTAACGTGCAGAAATAATTCACAGAACGTTGTGCATGGGGGTTTCTCTTAAATTTGACACCATGTGAAATGTACACAGACTTCTAGGGTTCATAGCCATTTCTTTTTCGTGGTAGATAAGCTTTGTCCATCTACTTGCTGTTTGTCAGATGGGTGAAAAGGTTTTGCCTGAGGTCAAAGGAGAAGGATGGGTTTTCTGCTGGAGGGTGTGAAGTTAATTGTCAGCTTTAGCTCATAAATGGTTCAGTAACATGTTTTAGATCACGTTTCACCACTAAGGACACGTTTGGGTCAACAGAAGTGAAATCCTCCCCGAGCTCGTCACTGAACGAAACCTCTGGACTCAAATGCGTCTGCTGGAAACGATACGTCGTCCTTGCCTTTATAGGCAAGGACCTGGTAAATGAAAGCAGCTGGGTGACTGAAATATAAGCAGGAATGGACCTTAGAAAAGCACATTACTGCATTGCTACACCAGCAGGTTTCTAAATCAGGCTCCTAAAATGAATCAGGTTGATTCTCTAAGCATCACCTGAATTCCTGATCCTTGATCGACTCCCGTAATTTTTCCTGTTCATGACGTCCCTGGGATAATATCAGAGATCTGGTGGTTTTCTTTGGCCCGGCGAGCCTGTCGTGATCTGCTGAGACATTAGGCATGTCCTCCTGGGAGCAGTGCTGGTTATCCTTATCAAAGGAAGTCACACAATACAGCAGAGGAATGTAAACCTCGATGTCTGCAGCAGCTGAACTTGGGGGCAAAAAACATGAAAGTTTTTATTTCAGCGTTGGATATTTTTTATTCTTCAGCAGGTTATTTGGGGACGCATTGTCTGAACATACGTGTTTTCGCCTAGTTTTACAGATGTTTTATTTTAGATTTTTCCTGGAAGAGAAGACAGCGGTTCAGTTTGGCTGTTAATATAATAACTTTGTTGCTGAAAAGTACACAAAAAGACCATCTTCAGAATATAGATCTCTTGGAATAGCCATCACAGTTTGTAATAAAAATTATATCAGTTGTATGTAGCACTTGAATTCAGTCACTTTTTTTGTAAAATTGAAAAAACACCTATATTTACCTCGTATCCAAATTAGCAAGTTGTAATTTATAAATTAAAAGTTGGACTTGGATCTAAATATTTATTATATTAAATAACATTTCCCTATAAAAACATGTTCGCCTCTGATGGACTTTTCTTCCTACATTTTCAAAATATAAATAAATCTCACTAAATAAAATGAGTTTACATTATGTAAAGTAGTTATTTTGACTGTCTTTGGAACTGCATAAAATTATCCTGGATCACAAAATATGGTTAAGTCTATGCAGAGGTGGAGAAAGTACTCAAAAACTGTACTTAAGTACAGTAACGTTGTACTTCGTTACTTCCCACCACTGAGTCTATGTTCACCAAATCAGGAAATCTCCATCTGGAAAAACATAACTAAATGTTTCTGTCTTGCCCTGCAGCATAGTGCTTCTGTCATAGCAAAGCATTGTGTTCTTTAAATTTTTTCACATCATGTCATGTTACATCTACAAACTTCAATGTGTTTTATTGATCTTTAGAGTGATGGTCCAGCAAAACGAAATGGATACTCGTGAAGAAGAAAGAATTGGATGAATGAAAGATAAACCTCTTTTGAAGACACTGACATGTTTCATTCATTCTCTGTATTTTAGCTCCATCTGTCCTCCGATTTACTCTGATTTCCACCTCCTGCCACATCCATGTTTTCATTGAGTAAGGAGTGATTGATGTGGGGCTTTTGGTTTTCTGTTACACACAAGGTTTTGTATGTTGGTCCAAAATGTTCCGTGTGTTCTTGACTCTGTTTGTTGAATTATGATCCTTAACAAACCTCCGAGGGTTCACAGAATAGTTAAGATTAAATAGATTAAATTAGATACAGATGGACTTTATTATGTAACTGAAATTGCTTGACAGATATGCACTAAAATGTTTTATCTCTCATAAAATCCCACTGAATCCCAATGAAACGTTGGTGGTTATGTGGGAAAATCTGGAAAGGTTAAAAGGAAATATGGTTATTTTGTCAAAGACAATTTAAAATGTTAGGACTGTGTAACATTAAAGTCAATATGAAATCTAATTTTTGAAGGATTATTTCCACTGAGAAAACACATTTTTGTTCTTTTCAATTTGTGCCTTTTTTTTTGCAACTAGATACTTAATGACAATAAGGTTTTGAGTTATTTGTAGTTCATAGAATTAAAAAAAAAAGTTAATTTTACTTAAATCCAAACCAAACAATCACTGAATTGGAGAAAATAAAAGACTCCAGACAGGCATTGTTCACCTGCTGTGTTTCCAAAGATCTGCATCATGGTTTTCTGTGACTCATTCTGTGGTTTAATCTTGACCTTTGGCCTTTGACTGTGACTTGGAGCATAAATCTGGATTGCATGCAGACCATGTAGCCCCAGGCATCTGACCCCTCTGGAGGGTGTGCCTTCAGGGTCTCGGGTCAATGAGAAGAAACTCATAAGAGAAGCAGATCTTCTCTTACTCAAAGTAACGTTCTTACACCTTGTGTCTCTGGTTAAAGGCTGTCCAGGTGATACTGATGGACGGGTTAGCGTGATATATGTGGGACTGAAAAGAAAAACTGGACAGATATTCATGTCTCAGAGAAATTAAGTAAATTTAAAATGTAATCAAAAAGAATGGGTTATGGGTAAAGTTTAAACTTAAAAAATAACTATATATATCTATGTATGTGTGTATGCGTGTGTTCAAGTGGTTTTTGTTTAAATATTTTATGTTTACCCAAGACAAACATCCTACACACAAAGGACATGAATAAATAAATAACAGGAGGAAAAATAATCGGTTTAAAAATAAAAACAGCTCAAAACATAATCAATAGAGATGGCAATTTCATTTTATTCTTATTGTACAGATTCTCCTGTGTCCTCTCTTCTCGACCCATGACACTCTGACATTCCTGCTTGCTTATTGGGCAGAAAGAGGCTGGGAACCGTGACCCTGGGGCGACCTGGGCTTCAGCTGCCACACAGGCGTGAGACCTGCAGGGGAACCGAAAAGACGAAACGACATGTTCAACCCAGAACCTTAAACTCTCACGGTCCAGTCACAGACTTTGGGTCACATTGAGAGTCATAACTGTTTTGTTCCTGCTTTCTTCTGGTTGTTTGTGTGTAACATCTGTTACATCAACTCTTATGCCCCCATCAGGCATCTCTCTCTTGTGTCTTATCTGCAAAGGAATAAAATCATGTTCCCATCTAGTTGCACTGTCATTCATTGTTTGGTTTATTGTATAATATGTTTTGAAGGTGGTCTTATCCGAGAGACCCAGTGTGTCTCTTGGGATTGGTAACAGAAACAGTGCTACTTTTTCAGTGTGGTTTCCAGATGCCCTAAAATGAAAGGGAAAGTAAACCATATAGTGTTATTTAGTAAAGGTAGGTCATTTCTTGTGGGGAGGAACTTTCTTTGCACCTTAATTCTCTCTGTGCTTTGATTGGCCTTCATGATCACAAAGAAGAGCTTGAAAGTCAATTTGTGCCACTTAAATGTTCTTATTTCTTTTAATTCGTTTTTCAAATGTCAGGACAGGATTCAATCTTTAAAATCACGAGAGCAACAATTTACGAAAAAAAAAAAATCCTAATGTGACCAACTACAAAGCATAATCTCTTCTGCTGAAAACCCAGAGGTACAAAATAAAATGTCAATTCAGGGAAATGTGAGTCTGGTTTAACAATCTATTAGATAATTACAAGTTTTATGCTCAATTTCCGCATCTCCCTATTCAGCAGAATCTCTGTAGCTCCAATTATGGTCTGCTATTCAGTCAGCACATGTATTTAATAGAGGCTATTATGTGTTGCTTGGGATTTGGAAAGAAGGACTTTATCTGGTTTGGTTGATTAAAGGTTGGAAGGCATGTTCAGCCGTGGGAAATGAAATAGGGCATAGCTTTTTTTCAAACTTTTTATTTTAAATCAAGATAGAAGAAGGTGGGAAGAGTCTCGTTGCCACACATATCTTTTGTCATCCTTTAATCCTAACTGTACATATTTTTACTTTATAATAATTGCACGTGTCCTGTTCATTTTTCCTGGAAGCTGGTTGTATGGAAATACTTTGAGAAGGAGCACAGAGTCTTCTGGAAACATGGCGTTTAAATCTACAGTGCATCTTTTAAACATTTAAAGGGACATTGGTTAACTAACTACAGTTATGCAGCACTTTACTGGTCTGAATGACTTCACTACAACACACACAGACACAACAATTACAAATCACTGTGCATAAAGGGCTTTGAGGTGTTACTTTGACACACAGGAGAACCAAACTCACAACCTGGAAGCTGGTTTGAGTGTATCGCACAGGATCTCAATGAAACACATTAAAGTTTATCCCTGTAACTGATCAAACTGTGAAAAATCGAAGGGATGGATGTGCTAATTGTAAGTTAGGTTTGTGTGCATGGACAGTTGTTGGATTCATTTTGCCTTGTTTTTCTTCTCTGCAGACGTGAATGAATGTGAGGAAACCAACGGAGGCTGCGAGGCTCTTTGCTGTAACACCATAGGAAGCTTTTACTGCAGGTGTCCCTCTGGACAGAAGCTGAACGAAGATGGCAAAACATGTGAAGGTTTGTTGTGTTTTCATTTGTGTCACTCCAACATTTTATACATTTTACTTTTAATGTGCTCAGACACACACAAAAAAATTGTTTTCTTAGAAAAATAGTTATACTTTAGTTATTGTCTATAGTTGCCATTTTCTAACCAGATATCCTGAGATGCTGGTAAAAGGTAACATGTCACCTGACTTATATGACATTTAACTAAGCTGTTCATCTTCTTGGCCTCTGGGATGATATTGGATGCATTTTTACATTGTTTGTGCATAAAGGTGTTTTTTTTTTAAAAATGTTTTATAATTATATTTGATACTTGTTCAATATGGACTGGTTTAAGATCCTTGCAATATGATCACTTTGAGTAAAAATACCAAGAAAAGAAATGTGACTTCTGTTGCTAAAAAAAAAAAAAAACTTAACATTTTGACTTTTTGATCAGAGTAAAGCAAAAATATAGAACAATAACTCGAACATCAGCTCACAACTACCATTCTTTCCAGAGGTGTACTTATTTCTACGTCTTAGCTGATGTTTCTGGAGAACCTCAGTGTGATACATTTATGCAGAATAAAGGTTTCTCTGTGCAGCAGCCAAACTCAGAGGAGGGTAAGGCTGTCTGCCGGGGGAACCCACAGAGAGATTTGATCCAGGACACGGTTATTTAGAGAGCTGATGTGAACGTTGTCACAGCTGGCTTTCATAGCCATCTGCCCTATACCACTGCTGCAAACAGCTACCCGCAGCATTGATGTCCTAATTGTCTGTAATTGGTAGAAATATTAACAGTGGTAGCAAAACGCTGGCTGGAAGCCTTGGATGTTGTACATGTTTAGGTTTAAGGCTATGTGTTTGTTGCTGCGTCTGCAGAAAATGATTCCCTTTCCACTTACATGGAGAGTTTTAGACCAAATGATTTGCTCTTTGGAGAAGACACAAAACAAGGCCACTCAGACTTCAGTGTGGAGTCTTATGATATTGGCAGACAGAAGCATTTGATCAGTGGAGAAATTTTGTTCTCTGTAATAAAAAATAAATAAATACATGCTTGATTTTTTTACAGTTTGATCCTCATCTGAAGCCCTCAGGCACATTCCTTTTTAGGAGTGATTTTCTGGGACTCGGAGGATGCCAATCAAAATAGAAGAGCCCGGCAGTAACAGCTGTTACGCTGCCGGTGGAGTAGCAGCATCAACAGCATGCTGTCATGTCAAACCGAGTTTACAACCGAGGCATTTTACAAGCCTGAAGCTCTGCCAACCTCTGGCAGGTGTCAAAATAATGAGCAACGAAAACCAACATGGTTGCTCCTTTCATTTCTTAGGTCAGGGCATTTACTTTGAGGGTTGTCCTCTTTGTTGGCAGACGAATTCGTTGTTGAGCTTAGGTGACTGTTTTGCACCAGCCAGTGGTGTTCATGAGCGTTCACGTTTTGGACATGTGAACAAAACAATGCTTTGAAAATCATGAACTTAAACTGAACGCAGCCTTAGGACGAAACTTTTGTTGATATATTCAGAAATATTTGCAATATTTCCCATCAAAAGCAAGAATTTGGTGACCAGTGTATGTGTGTGTGTGTGTGTGTATCCTGGTGCACACAGGACATCTCATTTTGTCACAGACATATCTATGTTTGTAAACACCTGTTAAACTTAACAGTATAGACAATATAATATTGTATCGATGAAAATAGATGAAGCTGAGCTGTTTCTGCTCCCCTGTTTCGTTGTCACAGTGCAGAGCCTGCTTCAGGCAGGCGGTGACACCAGCTCGGATTTTGTAGGTTCCTTTAGAGACGAGCAGAGGAATGAAGCGGCAGCTTAATGCATTCTCGCAAATTATCTTCCACCGTCGTAAAGGTACTGCTAAAATAACGGCACAAATGTGTCTTCAGTTTACATGTTGGAATTTTGCCAAATTAAAATGCTTGTTTTTGTCTATGTGAGGAAAGAAAACAAGAGATGTAATACCAGAAGAAGCTGGCAAAGGCAATTATTAGGTTGACATTTGCCTTCAGAAACTCCTCAGTTTTCCTCAGCAGGGATTTAAGGTGTTTGAAATATCCCTTCAACTTTTTGTTCCGTATTTACATGGCAGCATCGTTTAGTTGTTGTCTGAACTACCGCGATCCAAATCTCCTGTTCCACCACATTCCAAAAATGCTCCTTTGGGTTGAGGTCTTGTGACTTTGGAGGTCATTGCAGTACAATGAATTTGTTGTCATGTTCAGAACAGCTGGAGATGATTTGGACTTTTGTGAAGATGCTCACATGGTCGTAAAGAGCCTAAAAGAGGGGCAGGAAAATGTCTCCTGCATCATGACATCACCAGCCTGAACCGTTGATCTAAGCAGGATGGATCCATTATTTTGTGTTGCATAAGTTGCATGAATGAGAATTGGTCCTTAGTCGGACATTGGATTTGAAACTCAGTGGAATCACCAGAAACTCTAAAATATTTCTGAGAAGAGGTTTTAAATTTGTGTTACTGAAAATGCATAAAGTCATTGTATACTGCCGAGGTTTCTGCTGGACATTTATCTAAAAGTCATTTCTCTTAAGACTGTGAAAGTGATGCGGACAATAAGAATGCTTTTTACGCTTTTATAGGTAGTATTAAGTGCTGAAGTGGAATGTATGTGCTGGCAAAAGATGAAAAGGTCTGGTGCTAAGCTCCTGAGAACACATTTTTTTTCTTGCAAGGCTCATTCCTTTCTCAGATGTTTGGATTAAAAGCATTGAATTTGACTTTTGGCACTTATCAAATTTGGCATTACTTTAGTGGCATTTTTTTTTTTTTTTAAATCTACGTCCATTTCAAAGGACTGGATGACAGCACATCCTTTAGTCTGCTCACATTCTTTGCTCTATTGCTATTTGCCCCAATAAATCCTGTCTTTGAATTACACGGGGTTCTTTGAAGAAAAGGTAAAATACAGAGGTCTTTAATGAAATGTTATAAATCAGCAAGAGAACAAATCAATCACTGCAAGATGGTAGAATAGAAAGATAATTTATTGAGGGTTCGAGCAGAACAATGCAGAGAGGACGTTTGGAGCGAAAGGGGCATGTGAGGACCGGAGAGAAAGAGAGAGGAGGACCTACAACATGGTGGATTCTGCTTTGTCAGATGGGAGGGTGAAACAGAGAAGGAGATGGAGGCAGAGCAAAATAAGAGGTAGTCAAGCATGGGATGTCAGTCCAGGACTCTTCATTGAGTAACTAAAAAGTAGGTGCTGGATGGTTAAGTTTCTCTTCTGAAGGCTTTGTAACAAGGTTGACTCCAGTTATGGCTTTGGCATCAGGATGGTGGATTTTCTCCCTGGTGCTCATTGAAGCAACGGCATCTCTGGCTGCAAACTACCCGTATGTTTACTACAGAAGAATCTGTCACAGGCCTCATTGTTACCACGGCTATCATGGCTACAACACTGGCTACTTGCCTGCTGCAGGTAAGTGGTTCTTAATACAAAAAGTAGGTATAGCAATGTAAAGTTAGTGTTGTTGTTGGGTTTTTTTTTTAGCTTTGGGGTTATTTTTCTCTGATCAGAGATTAGTGCACCTGCAGACATCAGCTATATGTTATTACAGATGCTTTAAAAAGCAAAAAAATGGAGGAGACTACCCTGTGCATGTTGTAGACCGTTATCCTGTTTGACTCGTCTGGATTTGGCACAATAGTTTGAGGATAACTGCACTGTAAAGCCTTCTTTTATTTTTATTGTTACCGGTTTGCTGATAAATCCTTTTCTTATATGTCATGTTTGGAGTTAAGTCAAGACATTGCAGAAATAGCGGCTGTGCACAATAAACACGTCGGCTTTCCTAAACTAATGTGAAATATCTCTCCTGTGAGACGACATTGTGCCGTGTTCAGAGCGTCCATGCAGCCGGCATTAAAGCCAGCGGCTGCTGAGGCTTTGGCTCCGGTCCGCTGAGGATCGTGTTCTGGATGTGGAAACTTGCTGGAGGGGATCTGCTGACTGACTGTGAGACTGCAGCCGACAGCAACTAAGCTCTCATTACAGGAAAAACCAAAAGACTGCATGCTCCATTGACGGAAAAATGCATGGATGGCTCGTGCCAGCTTTCCTGGATGAAGTGAAACTCGGACTTGGCAGCAGAGACCCCAAGAGGAAGAAAGTTTAGGAGCTTGCTTCTGCTCCAAATGCTATATTTGAAGATACTGTTGGACATTACTGGGAAACGGGTTTAGCCAGAGGTTTTACAGGAGCTGCTATGCAAGTAAATGGAGAAATAGTAAGGATTGTACTCTTACTATTTTTGTTATTCTTGATCTAATAACAAAAGCAGAACCTTTACAAAATTCCCTGCAGATATTTTACTTTAGTATTTGACATGATAAGGTTGATAAACGGTGGACCTTGTAAAGACATGATTTATGTGCAAATAACTCTGGTGCAAAGTGACACAAATAGGATGCAGATTGTCCAGATGCATCGCTGCGTTCATCCAGCAGATCATGAAGTTCTTTACATGGCAAGTTTTTTTTTCTCTGTGTGTTACAAATGGTCTCCTACATTTATGACTTCCCAAAGGGCTGCAAAAATTATTACTTTCACCCCCATATTCCATATTTTCACCCAGTGCAAGAATTTGCATTGTGCTAAAGAGTGAAGAAAAAAACCTTAGTGGTGAGTCCAGACAGCCTCTGCAGGGGAGGCTCCAGAAGGTTTTGATACAGGGCAGAAATATCACTTAAACCTGGATGCATAAATACAGTGGATGTCTGCCTAATTATGGTTCAGTTTCCATAACATCACCCATTTTGGGATTTTTCTGTGGAATTTAACTCCAAAAAAAACAAAAAAAAAACCATACCTATTTGCAGATTTTTCTCGTAGAGTATAAAAGAAGATACAGAATGGGCCACTGACGGCTGTTTTCAAATCTCCAGCCAGTAGCCAATCCAGGAGCGCCATTTATTTTCCTTGGTGCTAATTGTGCTGAACCCACAAGTGTATTGATCGACATTAATGCACATTTGTTAGGGATGCATGATTTATCGGTCATAACATCAGGATTGGTCAATGTTAGTTTTTTTATTTTTATTTTTTACAGTATCGTTCTGATAAGTGAAACTGGATTATGTTAACAACTGATGTTTATTTCCATATCTTTTGTGTTTCTGGTATATGTTTGGCCATATTAAAGGTGGTTTCCCCCTCACATTCCCTTTTTTATCAGATTTTCTCTATCAGATCACATCTAGTGCATTCTGCTTTGCAAAATCTCCTCTGGAGTTGAATGTAAAAATAAACAAAACCCATAAAAGAACCTTTATATTTACATTTTTGACCTTACATCAAAAATGTAAGGTTTTTGATGTAAAAAACCTTACATTTTTTACATGTAAGGTTTTTTACATCCTTACATGTAAGGATGTAAAAGGTGCTATATCTATAGCACCTCTGTCGCTGTGTTGTAAAAATCACCCTTTTGACTTCAGTTTTGAAAGTCTGCTTTAGTAGAGATAATCGCCAAAGAGGAAGTCATCCTGTATCATCCTATCCTTATTTTATATTTTCAGTCTTTTCAGTGAAGAAGAGAAGAAAAGCGCCTGTTGTCCAAGGGACTCACCACTATTCCCTACCAATCCTGCAACACATTTTAAAAATTATTAAATATGTTACACTGTAGAGCCCATAATTTGTAGTAAAGGTTTAATAAAACATGTACATTGGATTTTTAAGTCACTGAATGCCTGCTTCAGTGAGTGTTTGTGACACAGCAGGTCCAAAAGATGATGAAAAGTACTGACTGCATGTCGCTGTTTGTTAAAGGTAATTTATTACTAATTTCTTTGGTCATGTTTTCAGGGAACAGTCTTCTGAAATTAAGATTCTCTCTGCAGAACCTCATTTCATCAAATGATGTCATGTGTTTGTGTGTGAAATGTGTCCCTGGGGAGTCTGATTGTGTATTTTGTCTGGTTGGATAAATGTCATAAATGTACAGTTTGTTTTATCTTCACTGTTCGCTGTAATTTTGACAGCATGGAATTAAAAACGTGCGGTTTGTGGTGAAGCAAACTTTCTGCTGCAGGGACAGCAGTCGTCCTGCTCTTCAAACTTTCAGATCAGATCTCTTTTCACACAGATCTCAGTGAATTCTTGAAATAGTTTCCTGATGAAAAAACCTGGCTGAGGTCAACATTATTCTGAACAAAACACCTCACACTCGGGCTCCTAAATAGTGTTTTATGATGTGTTAGCTTGTCTTACAGACCTCAGCCACAGCCAAACAGTTTTCCTTCCTTTTTTATATGAGTCACTTGTTGCAGTCTGAAATATTTTCATTATATCTACTCCAATAGTTTAGTCAGTGTTGGAAAGAATAGGTGACTAATGTCCTAATCATTCCGATCTCGGCTGCTAGAAACTCATATATCATTTCAGATCTCACGGGGGGGGGTTCTGCTCATGAAATTGATCAATCTTTGACCCCTGAAACCAATGCCGCCCAGATACATGGTTTGTTTGATTAGAAATCAGTTCACATGCGAAGGCTGTTCTATTTTCCACACCACAATATTCTCAGATGGAGAGTCCGCCTCTTCTGTTTGTTTATTCCCAGAGCAGTCGGCTGAGAGGAATGTTTTGGTTTTGAATCTTCTGGCTCAAGTTTCCATATGCTTCTTCACTCGGGGGGGTTCTGAAGAGCTGCAGGAATTTAAATGTGCTTATAAATGTTCAGTAGTTGTTTCCACATGGAGGTAAATGTTTGAGCTGCAGTAAGCTCGTAAAATACTTCCCCCCTCCATTCTCATCCATCCTCTCCTCTCAGCTGGAGGTGCATCTTTGTCCTAAAGCCTGGCTTATTAAGACCCTCTCACACTTTAGCAGTTCATTTGGGATTTCTTTTCTCGTAATGAGGAGTTTTACTGAAATTGTTCATGTCCGTTCTTCCTGTCTGGATCTTCTGTTCAGATATAGATGAATGCCAGGTCCATAACGGAGGCTGCCAGCACAGATGTATTAACACCAGAGGCTCATACTATTGTGAATGCCACCCTGGCTCCAGGCTCCATGTGGACAGTCGCACCTGCCTCAGTGAGTAGATTTGGAAACATTCACTGCTGTTGACGTGGGATTAATGGACATATGGGTGCATTTTGAACCATTCTGGTGCAACACATTGATAAAATTACTGATGGTGCTAATTAAAAATATGTAATGGAAAAAAAAAATAACAATAAAACAGCTTTTTTTACAGAATTAACTCTTGGAGAGATTTCAGTGTTGGTTCAAATGCATTTGTTGGTCATTTTATTTAAGTTTGCCATGGGCATTTAACTCTCAATGCTGCAGGTGACCACTTTGGAGCAAAAACCTAGATGTTCATTTAATCATTGGAAGGGAAGTATACAGAAATGAAGGAAGTTCAGAGTTGTATACAGAGTTTTATAAACCTGGTGCTGGCTTCAGTGTCCTTCCTGTTTGACATTTAGATTTGAAATCATTCTCTGTGAAGTCATTTATCTTACTACACAGATATGTTAGCAAGAACCCAACCATTCATGAAAGGCTCTTCACTGACGGATGTTGAGTGAAGAAATAAAATATTACAACCTTTACAACAGAGTCCTGATGGAATGATTGTAGATGCAGCTCATTTGTGTTTATACTAATAAACTAGGTTTTTTATTCCGCTGTTCATTCCAGATAGTTTGAGTTCATGAAAGCACAAAAGCAGAGACTCTGTGCTCACATCGACTCTCTCATCTGCCCGGTGAACTTCAGATGTTTCCCACACACTTAGCTTGTAGCTGCATAATATTTAATCTGGAAAACGCTGTGCGGTTTGACATGCACTCAGGATGGATTGGTCTTGACTCCAGTCTCTCGGTATGAATAACACAGCCTTTGAGTTCTTCTACTAGTTATTTTCCACTAAATGATTCAGACCCATCTGTTACTTCAAAGAGGATAAATGTAGGTTGGGAAGAAGTGGGATCAAATTGAACCGAACCTCATTAATTAGTGGATGAGTAAGCCATCCACTGTGGATGCCAATCGCTCAGGTGTCTCTGAGTTTTAACTTTTTATTGTGATGAGCTTTTAGTTTGAAAGGGTCCAGAAGTTAGAGATTTCACTTCAGATTTATTCCTGCAAGTTGCCTAATTTTCTGTTTTCACATTTTCAGCCGTGTACTCATGCGCTGTCCGCAACGGAGGATGCGAGCACTACTGTCTGCAGCAGTCGGCTTCACATTTTCGCTGCCGCTGCAAGCCAAATTACGTGTTGGCAGAGGATGGCAAGCACTGTAAACGTAAGTGACCACGCTGAACATATATGAAACATGCACAACCTCAACACACAAAACAAAAAAGAAAATAATTGGACTGTTCCCAACTGATGAAAGGTGAGCTTCTAAACATAATGTTAAAAACACCTTCACTCATTCTGCTGGTAGCTGTAATTTTATCTCAGGAAGACTAAGATTGAATACCATTCTGTGTCTTACTGAGTTACATTTATTGTTTGTTTTTTTTTTTTCTTCATAATAATTGTTTTCATATCCAATGCTTGTTTTGATCACCTCAGTCTCAAAGGCTTCACAGTCAAGTATGGTCTTCCAAATGTAGGAAATTATACATGAATTTCCATCTGCTAAATGACGAGCTTTTAGATGTCTTTTCTTTGTGATTGTTGGCTTCCTTTAATTATTCAGAGGTGAATGCTCTGATCATACTAGTAAGACGGGCTGCCACAAGTTAATTTCTGCAGAGGGAGCCCAATGAAGAAGAACTCAATTCAAAGCTATGCACATGTCGGGCATTAACATTTAGAAAAAACAAGTTTTATAGATCTCTGCTGTAAAATAATGGAGACTGTGATGGTGAGGAAGGCATGCTTTTTGCTCTCCAGTGCAGAATCCTTGTGCAGATCAGAATGGAGGCTGCATGCATGAGTGTCGAGTTGATGGAGGAAAGCCTATCTGTGATTGCAAACGTGGCTACCTGCTGGCTGAAGATGGGAAAACCTGTGAAGGTATAGTTTCAAATTCATTTTCTTAGTAATGCGTGGAGTGGAAGTTCAATGTTAGGTGAAGTAAAAGTACTTTAAAATTCCATCTGAAGTCATTTTATGGATATTTAAGGCTTTCACTCTCTGAGCCAAAGTTTCAAATAGCTGCTGGATCAACTCTGTTTGAAGATTGTTTTAAGAAATAAAATGTATTTGGAACATTTTGCAAAAGTAAGACATAGAAAGTATAGTCATAAACGTAAAAACTATAAACTATAAATGAAAATAAGACATCTGATCCTGCAGCTGTGTGTGTGGTTAGGATCTGCTGAAGCTGTGAAGGTTATATTGTTTTTAGGCCTATAAAAAGCATTTGATTCACAAGCGGCACATTCAAAGTGTCACTGAGCTTGTGCAGACCATGTGCAATCCGTCCCACAGTTCACAATGCTTAAACACGTCCTTCCTCAGATATCGACGAGTGTAAAACAGAGGAAACCAACTGTGCACATGGCTGCCGCAACACGCTGGGCTCCTACGCTTGCGTTTGCAACACCGCCTATGAGCTGGGATCTGATGGGAAGCAGTGTTACAGTCAGTCTGAATATCATCGCGCATGTTAAACTTTGAACTCGTCTGATTGAGCCCCATTCCTCCTGACGGACCGTCTGACCTCACTGTGAATGTTAGGAATTGAGATGGAGATTGTGAACAGCTGTGAGAGCAACAACGGTGGATGTTCTCATCGCTGCCAGCATTCGACCAGCGGGCCCGTGTGCACCTGTAACCATGGTTACCGGCTCAACGATGACCTGAAAACCTGTGTTGGTATGAGACTGCAATGCGCTCAAACTGATGTGAAGGACCTGAGTATACGTTAGCCGATTGCATGATCAGCATCAGCATACATAGACTGTAGTACTTTGTTGCTTATATGATGTCGGTACCGGAATGTTTTCTATTTCTGTTTTCCAAATACTTGCAGCCACTCCGCAAAGAATTGGATAAAATTTCAGGCTCCAAGAAGTGCAAAGCTAGTGCCGGCTTACTCCAAGAAAACTTTAATTTCAGCAAAATGTAGCTTTACAAAGTCTTTACAAACGCTCAACACCCTTTGTATCTTTGTTCTGCCACTCCACAACTATGCATCACATTATGTTGGTCTGTCACATAAGTTCCAGATATATGGCAAGACAAAATGTGAAAAGGAACATGAATATTTTTGCCATATTTTAGTTTTTTTTTTTTATCTTCACTGACAAATCTAACCCAAATTCACTTCACTTTTACCCGTCTGCACAATGTTTAACGAATTTACATCTGTTTTGTGTCGTTTTTACATCTGCAAACATAAATTGGAGTTATAAAGGCTCCCTGATCAAACTAGCTGTCTGCAACAGTACTGAAGAGTTATAACTCATTTATTATTAGTAAATCTTGTAATGTGGAGTTCTATCTTCCAAAATGTTCATAAAGTCCAAGAGCCATCAGTATAAATACTTTCCAACAAGAACTGAACTCTGTTGAACTTTCATGTATGCTCATAAAATTAGATTCACAAGACTTTACACAAAGTTATCACATTTGATTACTGTAGCAGCATTATTAGCTCAGTCGACGCTACAACTTTGCCAAATACACATAAAAACAGAGGGGAGAAAATGCCATTAACCGCATTACATATTTGTTTTAATGTGCTCATAAAATCTTCACGCACTTTAAGAATTTGTAGGGTAATGGTAAATTGTATTTGTGTTTAGGAGGTGGAACATTATTGAAGTTTGGTGAGCGTTTATCATAACCAAAGAATAAAGAGCAGAGGTTTAGCTCTAAATATATATATTTTAGTTGTAACTTGGCTGCAATTGGTTGCTAAATCAGCACACTTTATATTTTCTCATAAAAGGTTTCTATCAGAAAGCAGTAAAGCATATTTTTTGTGTGTGTGTGTTTTCCTGCTTGTTGTGTTTGTCAGATGTTGATGAGTGTGGAGAACAGAGCTCCTGTTGTGAGCAGGACTGCACCAACTACCCCGGGGGTTATGAATGCTACTGCTCAGCAGGACACAGACTCAATGCAGATGGATGTAGCTGTGACGGTATGTTTTGCCCCCAGGTAAAACATGGCTGACTCTGCTAATTTATTTCAGATTCTGCAGGTTTGTTATTTCGTTGTTGTTCTAACTTTACCTTGAGATGTAGCAAAAGCTGTTGACCTTTTGCCGTGTCTGTGTTGTTCAGATGTGGACGAGTGTCTGGCTGCTAATGGCGGCTGTGATCACACATGCCAGAATATCGCCGGCTCCTTCCAGTGCTTCTGTCGCCGGGGTTTCCAGCTGGACGAGGACAGGCGCTCCTGCATCCGTGAGTTTCAGCCATGTCGTTTCATTTCATTCTTAGCGATAAGTAGTTCCAAATTCACTTCCTACAGGCTAAAAGTGAATTAAATTTTGTTCAGTTCACCACCTGTTCTTAACTAAGTTCATCTTCAAAAAAACACAAAGTAGTTTCCCTTTAGCCATAAGTTTTTTCTGTGTAATACATTTAAAAAATAATAATTATCCACAAATTAGCATACAGATTATTGCATCATGTTGCATTTGCAACCTGGTCTTTGCCACATTAACATCAGCAAACATGGAAATACCTAGCACTCTAAAAATATTTGGCAACACTTTATTTGAAGGGGGGTGAATAAGACTGTCATGACACTTTCATAAACATGACATAACACCTGTCATGAACATGAATAAGCCTTCATGAATATTTATGACTGTTGTCATAAAGCGTCATTCGGTAAATTATGACACTTTTAATACAAAGTTGACATTATTCAAAATGTCTTTGTTATGACAACTTGACATTAACTAATAAATCATTACTGATATAAATTTGTTATAAAAGTATTACTGATTGCACTTTAAAAATTAGGTAACTTTATGTTATTAAAGGTAAAGTTTAAACAGTAATTATTTCCTGGTTAATGTCAAGTTGTCATAACAAAGACATTTTGAATAATGTCAACTTTGTATTAAAAGTGTCATAATTTACCAAATGACGCTTTATGACAACAGTCATAAATATTCATGAAGGCTTATTCATGTTCATGACATATTATGTCATGTTTATGACAGTGTCATGTCAGTCTTATTCAACCCCCTTCAAATAAAGTGTTACCAAATATTTAAAGGTTTTAATGTGGGCAAAAAAAGAATCTGTTTTGGCTAGAGGACGTTGTCAGCTTTTTTTTCCCCCCACATTAAAACCTTTATGTATGTTTGGACTGCTGGTTATTTCCATCTTCTGTAGGTATTCATAACCCATTAAATTTTTTTCACGTCTCTTTTTGGCATTTGAGTTGTGAGCACTACTTTTCTCCTCATGTTTAATTCACCACCTTTTTCTTTATAGTTTCAATTGCAAAACAATCTATTAAGACCACATTTTTACTTTGTGTCGACTTTCAAACCACTGTGAAATTTTGGCACATAAACATTTGGAGTGCACTTGTAATAAGAACACGTTGTCCAATACTTTCTAAACCCAGGATGCCAATTTTTTTGGAGTTTGTCCAGAGTATTTAAACCTGTTAGACCCTTTTTTTTCTTATCGGAAAAGCTCTAGCTTATTCCAGCCTCGACGGAGATCATCTGTGAGCGATAAATTCATGTCTTGCTCTAAATTATGACAAAATCTAAAAAGGTTCAAAGGGTAAAAATGCTTTAGCTGAGTCACTGTAAAATCCTGATTCTTTAAAAACATGTCGGCTGTCAAAATCTTTACTCATCTAACTGAGGTGAATCTTGATGCCTTGATTTAAGATTTTAGTGCCTTGCTCGTGGAGCATGTCTACTTATGACAGGAAGAATCTGGAATTGAATTCATAACTTTCAGATTTCAAGTCTGCTACTCAGTCACCCAATAAATGCTGTTGTCAAAATTAAGAATTTTACATTTATGCCATTTTTGTTCCTATTAAAAACAGACTTTCAAAGAGGCATAAATAATTTTAGTTTTAACTGTATGTTTTAATCACCATAGCTACAATACTATTAGAAATTGCAAATACAAGTTTTGTGCATTTTTTTGTTTTTACGAGGTCTAATATTACAAAGTCTCCCTTACTAATGAATGGCAGAGAAGTTTTCAGAGTTGAAGACGCTTTGATTCACTTTAACCTGTTAGGAATCTTATGTGGCCTCATTTTACCTTTTAAAATGTTCTCTTTTTTTTTCTTGATAAAATGTTAAAAATATCTAAATCCCAGTGACATTTCAGTGTACACTTACTGAAATGATGCTTTGTGTAATTTGATGGTGTGAAAAGCATGCTGATTACTTCCTAAACATTTGTAGAAACTGGTTATATAACTGTGTATATATTAGTGTGTATATAAACAACTGCTTAAGAATTTAAATCGAGTTATTCATATCGAAATAAGTAGGATTTGAGTTATGAAGCAGTATGCTCCATCCACGCCACATTTGTGAGTTTTTCTCTTGCTCCATTGCAGCTCTCGAAGGTGCAGTTGAGTCTCTCTCCAGCGGAGGCGCCATCGAGCTGTCCCTCATTCACCCCCAGCTCACCTTGCTCCGCGACTACGACCAACCCCTGGAGCGTTACGACGACTACGAAGATGACGATGGGGAGCTCAGGGCCGAGAGCAGCCTGGCCGAGAAATTTGGTGAGTTTTCTCCCTCTGCCATTATTAACTCATTTTCATTAACATGAAACCTGCATCTGATTACCAGGCCTCTGTGAAGTGTTTAGACTGACTCTTTCAGAGGAAGACCACACGGGGAGTGTTAATTATCTCAGTTCATGCTTCCAGACGACCAGGAAACTACCAGGCAGGAATGCTGCGGCTTATCTGGCACAGTAGCTGATTTAACCAGGGAACCAGAGATATTTTTTCAGCTGTGCATATCTGATGAACATTCTAAATAACAATGTAATTAAAACTGGAAACAAGTGGGACACACTTTACTGTCTGATTTCGGTGTATATCATAACATAATGTTACAATTTCTGTGCCATTCTTTGTCTATTTGATTTGGAGTCGTGGACTGTCTCATTTGCTGGAGCAGCAGTGTTAGAAAAAGTCCAAAACAGGCAGATAAAACAGTGTTTCTGCTTGACTGGTCATGGTTGCAGCTGTTGGTAATTATTCTGTTTTCAGTGTGCCTGGACGACACCTTCGGCAGCGACTGCAGCCTGACCTGTGATGACTGCACTAATGGGGGAATATGCAACATTTGGAAAAACGGCTGCGACTGTCCGGATGGATGGACGGGAATCATCTGCAATCAGAGTGAGGGCTGACCAGAGACACACTCATCACCTGCATGTCGCTGTGATTGCAAATGTTCCCTCCTGTTAGTAATCTAAACTGTTGAAAAATGTCAACCTCGCAGCCTGTCCTGTGGGGCATTTTGGAAAAAACTGCTCGTTTTCCTGCAAGTGTAAAAACGGAGCCAGCTGCGATTCGGTCAGCGGGAGCTGCCGCTGCCCTCCTGGTGTGACTGGAGATTTGTGTCAGGACGGTGAGAAACCTCTATTTTTTTATGGTTTTGTTCTTACCATAAAACATTAAATTGCCGAAACATAATTCATAAAGCTATTTTAAATACAGTGCCTTGAAAAAGCATTCATACACCTTGAACTTTCTAACATGTTGACACGAGAACCACCAAATTCAATGGATTTTATTTGGATTTTATGTGCTAGACCAACACAAAATAGGGGAATGATATATGATTAATAGTTTCTTTCTAGACATGAAAACTGCATTGTGCATTTGAATTCAGTTTTCTTGAGTTTTGTAGAATTGCTGCTCCCTGCAGTCGCAGCTGGAAGTCGTTTCGGATGTTTACCAGCTCCGGACATCTGGAGGCTGAAGTTTTTACCTCTTATTTGTAAAATAATTCAAGCTCAGTCAGTCTGAATGGAGAGTGTCTGTGAGAAGTCAGTCTAAATTATTGCCTCAGATTTGTAATTAGACTTAGTTCTGTGCTTTGAGTAGGCCATTGTATCGCCTGAATATGCTTCAGATCCATTTCATTGTATCCCTGGTGAAATGTTCAACAAACTTTATGTTTAGGGTTGATTTCCTGCTGGAAAGTGAACCTCTGTCTTCTTTCGTGACCTTTCTGCAGTGTTCCTTGGTCTTCATGACCCTAATGTTTTCTAAGAATCCTTTGAGATCTAGATTAAACTACACACAAGTGGACTATTTATTATTTAGATTCATTTTTTTAAGTTAATTGCTTGCACTGTATTTTATTTAGGAGCATCAGAGTAAAGGACTGAATATAAATACATAAAAAATGTGTTTTCCACTTCAGTTATGTTGCAGTTTATGTTGGTCCCTCATTTAAAAATTCTAACAAAACACACTGAAGTTTGTGGTTTTTAAGAGGGCAAGATGTGAAAAGGTTTTTCAGTGATTTAATAATGTGGCATGTCTTCTGTCTCCAGGTTGTCCTAAAGGTTTCTATGGGAAGCAGTGCAACAAGAAGTGCAACTGTGCTAACAACGGCCGCTGCCACCGAACCTACGGAGCCTGTCTGTGTGAAGCCGGACTGTATGGACGCTTCTGTCACCTTCGTAAGACTCCTAAAACACTAACCTCCCACGTTGAAATGTTCATTTCCTGAGCCTTGCATTTCTATTTCAGAGTAAAAAGTCATATTTCCATACCTTGTAACACAAAATTGTTAATTTCAAATGTAAATGTTTTCCTAAATCTTAATTTCTAGCATGTCCTAGGTGGACCTTTGGAGCTGGCTGCTCTCAGGAGTGTCAGTGTGACCAGAAAAAGACAAAGGACTGTCATCGCCACCATGGCACCTGTATCTGCAAACCTGGTTACCACGGCAGCACCTGCAATGAAAGTGAGAAACATGCTAACTGTGTCAGTTTTTGAGAGCCTGTCCCTTTTTTATGTCATTACATTAAAATATATTTTTATGAAAAACAAACAAGAAAGTCACAATAACAAAACAGAGAGTTAATGCTTTCACAGATAAAAGAAAAATACTTCAAAACTAACCAGTTGTCTACGCACAATCTTTTCTCCCCATTTTTTGCTGTGAAATATGAAATTCACACAAATGCTGTTTATAAACATCTGATTTTATACATCTGTTTTTAGTTTCAGGGCTTAAATAACATATAGATCTCCATATATGCAACCACTGGCTAAGGCTTTGGTGTTTATGTTTCTTGGAGCGTATTCAAATTACAACCATACAGATAATTATTGCATAGAGTCCAGACTCCCTGCTTTAATTTAAAGGTATTCACATGCAAATTAGTGGAAGGGTTTAGTAATTACAGCTTTTTCACTTTTTACGTTTACTTTAAAACAAACAAACAAAAGAAAAAACAAACTAACATAAATGGACAGTTGGCCTGAATGGTATTTGCTGATTCAAGGCTTGACTAGAATGATTTTGTAGTGACTGAACAAATGGAGATGTGCATAAAATCATTATTTATTTATTTTTTTCAAACTGTGATTACCTTGAAGAAAACATGCTATCATCATCACTTTCCATCAGAAGTGCTTCACAAGCAACAATATCACTGCTAATGAAATTTCACTCAAAGTGAGGCTTGGAAACACATAAGAAACTCCAGTAAATGTTCCTAGTGATGATTTAAATAAGAGAGACTTTTGGACTCTTGCCTGGCCTCAGGCAGGACGACAATGTGTGAGTTCTACCCGTTGCCAGGCCCGCTCACAATTTGCCATAAAAAACGGATGGGATCAATTCATTGTCCAAGAACAACTTGGACCAACTATCCAGGAGCAGGTTAGTGGTTGAACGGAGCTTTCTCCTCTTAAATGGAGCAGAAAGTTGACAATGAAGTAGCTCAGAGATTTTCAGCCCATGGCCAGAAACCTGTTCATAGCTTAGTGAGAAACCTGTGATTGACCCACTAGCTGCTGTCAGAACGGGCCACCATCAATCAGGATTTGGCCCAGAAGTTCATGTCCTGCATTTGAATTGCTCAGGTGTTTAAAAAAAGAACAAGCTGATGCTTTCCGTAAACTTGATGGGTTTGATAATGAAGACCTTCAAAACCTACTCAACTCACAGCATTTCGGCATCCAGACATGAAGACGGGTCGCTGAATTTGATACTAACAAAGTGTAATGATCACAGTGTAATAAGGGAAGAAGAGGAGGGTAATTTTCAGCTCTGACAACTTTGTGTTTTACGCGATGAGTGAAGTGTGTGCTCTGTTTTGTGTCCAGGCTGTAAAACTGGTACTTTTGGACTGGGCTGTGAGCAGAAGTGCGCCTGTCCACCTGGAGCGTCCTGTGATCATGTGACTGGAGCGTGCCAACGAAAATGCCCCGCTGGGCGTCATGGGGAGAAATGTGAGCAAGGTAGAGACGAAGACATAGAAGTGTAATTCTCATCCTGAATTGGAAAAAGGTCCATCCTGTGTGTGTTGTGTTGTGTATCAGAGTGTCCAGAGGGGATGTTTGGACCTGGCTGCATCCAGCCGTGTAACTGCACCGGTGCGCCATGTGACAAGGAGACAGGACAATGCCACTGTCAAACTGGGATGCATGGAGAGCACTGTGAGAACTGTGAGTGAGCATGCATGGGTGTAAGTGTGGATGCAACACAAGGACGCAGTTTTCCACAATAAGATCATTTTTCCTCCTCAGTGTGTCCGGAGGGTTTCTGGGGTCCCGGCTGCAGGGAAACCTGCCCCGCTTGTGAGAACGGGGGTGCCTGTGATAAACACAACGGGTCCTGCAGCTGCCCGCCTGGATACATGGGAACACTCTGCCAAACCTGTGAGTCACAGCAGCAGGCCTTTTGGGGAAGGTGTCCATAGCAACGTGCATTAAGCAGTCCACTAGATGAGAAGGATGGCAGGGGTGTGGAATAGTGAGGTGGCGCTGTTTGGATGTGAAATGAAGGAGCTGGAAGACAGATGGGATCATTTTTCTTTAAGGTCATTAGCTAAAAATCCTCCAGCCGCCTCAGAGGTTTTCCTGAGTGGATTTCAACCACGAGCTGGCTCTTAAAGCCACCTTTATGGGAACTTGGTGCTTCACAGGCAGTCATCTGGAGTTGGTTATAGAAAAGTCATTTTGATCTTGATGTATAAATATATATTTTTTTCCTATGTAGTTTGCCCAAGTGGACGTTTTGGTCTGAGATGCCAGATGAAATGTGTGTGTGAGAACAATGCTCGCTGTGACCCAGAGAGTGGACAGTGTACCTGCGCTCCTGGATGGACTGGACACGACTGCAGAAAAGGTAAAGGCCTCAAAGAGCCGAGCTGTAGGCATTTAAAAACTCTTCTGATGATTCATGCATTCTTTGTTGCAGTTTGTGATGCAGGGCACTGGGGCGCTGGCTGTGCAGAAACATGTGACTGCAGAAATGGAGACGGAAGCTGCGACGCTGTGACGGGCCGGTGTAGCTGTGAAGCAGGATTCACTGGACCGAGCTGCCAGCAGAGTATGCTTCTATGTGCTGACTTCCAACAGTATTTCCTGAACTTCTTTACCTGTTTCATATGTTGTCATATTGCAGCCTCAAACTTTTGTGTATGCTATTGAACTTTTATGTGATAAACACACACAAGTTTATCACATAAACCCACACGTGACTGTAAAATGAAAGGGGGATAGAAAGCTCTGGGAAAAAATGAAGAGCCCACTGCACTGAACCCCATTGAAAACCTCCTGGTTTTTCCACCAAATATTGATTTCTGAAGTCTTACTGAGTTAAAACATTAGTGTTGTTGTTTCTAAATCAATATGAACTTGTTTTCTTTGCATTATTTGAGGTCTGAAAGCTCTGCATCTTTTGCGTTATTTTGACGGTTTCTCATTTTCTGGAAATAAACAGTGCATTTTTGCTTGGCATTTCGGATACAGTCAGTAGTTCATAGAATAAAAGAACAATGTCCATTTTACTCCTGTCTTGTGTTTGCGTTACCCTCAGAGTGCCCTGCAGGTCTGTTTGGTCTGAGTTGTCGTCGCGTCTGTCAGTGTGAAAATGAAGCGCAGTGCGACCATGTGAGCGGCGCCTGCACGTGTCAGGTGGGATGGACGGGTTCCTTCTGCGAAAAGCGTAAGAGAAACCCAGTGAAGCCAGACTCGCTCACTTTAACAATGCGATGTGGTTTTGTAAGAGAGGTCTGTATTTCAGCGTGTCCTCAGGGTTTCTACGGTCTGGACTGCCAGGAGAAGTGTTTCTGTCAGAACGGTGGGAGTTGCGATCACATCAGCGGCGTTTGTTCCTGTCCTGCAGGCTGGATCGGCCCATTCTGCAATCTGAGTGAGTGACGGTGCAGGTGCTGAGTCCTCAGAGGGCGACGATATGTCAGGATTGTTCAGGTTTCTTAATGATAACAGGGAGTGGTTTCTCTCCACTATTGCCATGTGCTTTATTGGCACGAGGGATTGCTCCAAAGTCAACGACTTGATATAATCAACTGGTCTTCTTCAACTGGATATCTTTGTACTATCTTGAATTATATGATCAGCAGATTCTGACTGACTGCAGTTTTTATCAGTTCAGTTGCTTTGGACTGTCTGTCCACACAACTGGACACATTTCTGTTTAAAACACCAGGTTTTGTGATGTTAAAAAAATACCTTGGATATGTCACAAACTGACATATCCTGTTTAACTCTGTGTAACCTCATATTGTTTAAAAGAAAAAGAAAAAAAACAATGTAAGAAATAAAAATCTGTAATTACTTTCTTGCATAATTTTTCACACACTTGAGTTTCAAGTCAGTCATCTAGTTCTATATAATTATGAACTTGATTAATCAAGTAAGATCATTTTAACATTTGCATCTTCAAGCTGAAGCCCCGGTTTGCGCAAAATGTAACAGTCAGGAGAAGGGAACATCAAAATCCATGGATGAATTTAGGAATAGTTCTGAATCTGTGGACCAAAAAATCTTCAGTTTTCTGCTAGAAATCTGTGGATTTGGAGGAATTTTATTTTTCATGTATTCAAAAATTAGCTATATCAGAGGAGAATTATGCTTTTCCTTACAAACTGAGAGATATAAAGAAGTTTTTAAAGGGCGAATGGGCAAATTTAAAATGTGGCTTTCTGAATAAATCTGGTAAAGGGTAAATGTCACATAAATGAAAAAAATTGTTGAAATGATTTTCCTGGTTTTGTTTATTTGCATACCAAACACTTATATTTTACCAGAACTGTGCAGACTCACTCTTCTGAATCTGACTACATGATTGGATTACACTGCGATGAACTGGACTGGTTTGAACTGAATTAGAAAATTTTCAGACTTAAACTGGAGACAAAAATTTAAAAAAAGACCCGGTTGGTTTCAGATATTTGGGAAAGTCCAGTTCAACATGAGAAAGTACCATTTTGGTGTTCCCCATGCTGAGGCCTGTATTACTTTCCAAATGCTGGAATTTTCACTTTTCATGATCAGAGTTCATCTGGAGGTAATGATATTGTTTTCTCCGTCTCCTGGCAGCGTGCCTGGCTGGTTTCTATGGGCCGGGATGTAACCGAACCTGTGGCTGTCGCAACGGCGGCATCTGCCACCCAGCCGGTGGCCAGTGCTCATGTATGCCCGGCTGGACCGGACCCAACTGCACAGAAGGTGAGCTTGTGCCGTCGATGGAAGCGATCATCCACAATATAGGTGAAGAAGAGGTCACGCCAGAGAGTTTGTGTCTGATTTTCTCCCAGAATGCCCGGCTGGGTTTTATGGGGCAGACTGTCAGCAGGTCTGCTTGTGCCAGAATGGAGCCACCTGCAACAAAACCGATGGAAAATGTTCATGTCCAGCTGGATGGACGGGTACGGCCTGCGAACTGGGTAGGTAGCACTTCACCACATTAAAATGCAAGACGATATGAGGATTAACTCTACATAATTTTCTATTTCTGGAATCAGTGATCCCTAACAACAACATCCCGCGCAGGCTGATATTTGCAGGAATATGGAAGACACTTATATTACAGGAAAATCTAGTGAGGTTTAGCCAGTTTATGTAAACTATTTTATTTGAAGTTTGACAAAGTAAATATTACCCTCCATAATGGTTGACAACCCTGATAAAAAAAAAATAGATGCATTTTTAATGAAGATAAAACCATTTCCCACTGAGAAGTTTAAAAAAGTATATATATCAAAGGATATTTATTCAATAGGATAAACATCTGGTTAAGAAATAAATGTTTTTACAACTTGGGTTATACAGTTATATTCATATTTAATATTTAACCATATTTAAACAGTTAATTTACGTCTTGAATTTAATTTAAGTGTCTAGGAATCTTCATTGCTAACAAATAACTTCCTGTTTCCTGAGGGTATAAATGTGACACTTTTTTCGGTGCTCTTCAAAATGGGAAAGACAGGAAAAAATGCCATTCCAGTGAGACAGCCTGGGATGCTTATAGAAGCATCCCTGCTCTGGGGACTGGAGTTTCAAACACCTGGAAAGGATTCCTGTTTGCTCAAGTCATAATGATGGGGGAGAGAAACGAAGAAAAACATCAGAGACCCTGAAGAAAACATTCAACGTGATGCTTTGGGGTTCATTTCTTTCTTTCTTTTTTTATTTCACTCTTCTTTAAAGTTTAATTTGTGGCCTGAGCTCATTTATTTCTGCTTGAAGTCTGGTTATTTGCTGGCAACGAGTGTGTTTCTGTGTCGACCCGGTGATGACATTCTGGCTACTTCTTCCTCTGAGCTCTCCTTCACACTCTATCCTCCCTCAGTGACTGTTACAACCTCTCGGTGTCGGGCTGTGCCAGGACCCCCCTCCTCCTCCTGCTGCACAGGAAACCTCTAATCTTGTCGCAGGAATGTCTCCAAACTCTGTGCCCTGTGAGGTTCAATTAGAAAGAGTTGGAAGGGGTGAAAAAAAAAGGCGTGTTGCACTGCTAATCAGACGGTGTTTCTGTGAAATGTCTCACGCCCTCATGTCTCTGTCTCTGTCTGTCTGTCTGTGCGTGTGGCTGTGTGTGGACACAGAGTGCACGGCGGGCCGTTTCGGGGCCGACTGCCAGCAGCGGTGTGAATGTGAGAACGGCGGCGTGTGCGACAGCCAGGCAGGCCGGTGCAGCTGCAGCGCCGGCTGGGTCGGAGAGCGCTGTGAGAAAGGTGGGTCACTCAGGCTGAACGGCAGAAACGATGACCTCATGTGAAGCGCAGCAGCGTGGAGAAACTAAGCTCACATGACGCCGATTCTGCGTGTTTTTGTTAATCATAACATGTAAATCTCACCTTCCTGTGAGCAGCGTGTGAAGCAGGCCTGCACGGGGCTGGCTGCACTGAGCGCTGCCGCTGTGCGCACGGGGTTTCCTGTCATCACGTGACCGGGGAGTGCCGATGTTCTCCAGGCTGGAGGGGAAAGCTCTGTGACAAAGGTACTAATGTTGGAGTTTAAAGAGATAAAGGCCCGATTTCAAGGCAACAAATTTTGTAGTCAAATTTCTTTTAACTCATATTTGTTATTAATATCATTTTCACACCAACTGAAGTTATGGTTCGTTGTGCTATAGATATCACTATGTGATTGGAAAACACATAACACTGAGGATCTGCACAGAAACAAATACCATAAAACCTTTATGAATTGAAGCAATGCTGTAAAAATTAACTGGCCTGAATTTCACCACAGCAACGTCAGAAACTGAAAACACACTACTTCAAGTTATTGCTGCTTTGGGCGGCTCTGAAGGCCATTACATCAATGCCTGTGCATAAATTCTCCTCTCACTGTATTGACAGGTCTGGCTATCTGCTCTGTTCTGTCAGGTTTGAGTTACAGGTGAGAAAATATCCGACAAATCTCAGAGCTACAGAAATGAAAAAATTAAAAAAACTAAAACAAAAACTTATCATTAAATTTAGATTAAAACTAAATTCATGATAATTGGAAACCACAATAAACAAGAAAAATAATGAAATCAAAATAACTATTGACAGTGTTGATTTAGAACGAATTCATGAGGTCAAATTTTTGGGTGTCATGTTGGATGATAAATTTAGCTGGAAACCAGAGACCTGCCAAGTGGAATCAAAACTAGCCAAAAGTGTTGCTGTCGTCAGGGGGGAAAGAAGCGTTCTGGACTACAAATCTTTATTTTGGATAATGCTCTCATTACCACATCTGATATGTACTTAATACAAAAAAATAAAAATAAAAAAATCAATTTGAATACTGCATAAAGGGGAATATTGGAAACATACAACCCCATTGTTTTTTTTGTTGTTGTTTTTTTTTTAAATCAAATGTACTCAAATTCTGGAACCTTGTAAATTTTAAAACTGTACAATTGATGTTAAAAGTAAGAAATCATCAACTTCCACACAATATGTAAAACTTGTTTTGAGACAGAGAGGAGGGTTATAATTTAAGAGGAGAAGGAAATTTAAAAAAAAGTATTAGAACAACCAAAAGAGTTTTTGTGTTTCAGTGTGTGGGGTAGATTTATGGAATGGATTAAATGATGAGTTTAAACAAAGTACAATGGCTTAAAAAACTGTTTCAGAAGGAGCTTACTGGGAAATATGCTATTGATAATATTAAAAAGTTGTAAGTAATTATACATTTAAGGATGAGAATGTGAGATTTAAGTGTCAAACAACATGGGAATAATTTAAGAGTTAATCTGGAGCGAGTATGAGAGGGGCAGGAAATCATAAGATCTCGTATCTTCTACCTGATCCTTTTCGAATAAATAATGCAAAATCTCCATAGGCATGATTGTTAGCTTTATTTTTTCTTGTTTTTACTTTTTGTGTGTTTGAAATAAATAAATAAATAACTCTGGGAAGAAGAATTACATCTGCATGTAAAGTCTACCGAAAGCTGGGAAGAGTATTTGGTTCAGATTTCCTTTAGATTTCAAGCTGTGCTTTTGCTCTCACTCTCTCCTTTTCCTCCAGCATGTTTGCCCGGTACATTCGGTGAAGGCTGCATGCAGCGCTGCAGCTGCGCACAGGAAACTTCCTGCCACCACATCTCTGGAGAGTGCGGCTGTCCTCCTGGATTTACCGGCAACGGCTGTGAACAGAGTGAGTCCTGCAGCAGTAATTTGTGTCTCCTGAATCTCCTGCTGCTTTCCTAAGCTTAGAATAAGAAGCAGCTTTTTCTTCTTCTTCTTCTTCTTCTTCTTCTTCTTCTTCTTCTTCTTCTTCTTCTTCTTCTTCTGTGTTGTGTTACTAACTTCATCACCAGTTCAGGGAAAGCAGGAAGCAAAAACCATCGGCTCACAGAAGACAAGTGAACCTCTCCCTGTCAGCTTGTATTCCAGGATTGTTTGGGCCAAACTGTAACCAGGTCTGTCAGTGCTCAGAGACGAACCAGCTCTGCCACCCGGTGTCTGGATCCTGTTACTGCGCCCCAGGTTTCCATGGCTCCAAATGTGACCAAAGTAGGAGAAGCAATGAGCTTAAGGAAACAGAAAGTTACATTATCCAGGTTCTAACCGGGTTGAGTGTGTTTTCAGGCTGTGAAGAGGGTCGTTATGGTCCCGACTGTCAGAAAGAGTGTCGGTGTGAAAACGGAGGAAGGTGTGTTCCTTCAACTGGAAGCTGTGAATGTCCAGCTGGGTTCATCGGCCCGAGCTGCAACATCAGTGAGTTCATACCAAACCTTAATGAGGCACCAGTTAAAATACAAGTATTCATACTTTCATAAAATCTTGTTCTGCTGCTGTCTGGCCCAGGGCTCTCTTGAATGAGATTTTTAATCTCAATTAGTTTTTTCCTGGTTAAATTAGGGCTACAAAAAAGAAAGAAATTAAACACCCCTTAAGTTTTTTTCACATTTTGTCATAATACCTCCACAAACACCAACGCAATAATGATTTGTTTTTATTGGGGACACTCCTCTGATCTGAAGGCCTCAAGTGCAATAGAAATTTCTTTTTGGTTAATGTTGCTTTTAGCCTTCACTCTGACTTGACTTGTCACTTTTGATTTTATCTTAATTGTGCGGTGGAAATGGTTTTTATCCCCAACAGAAACTTTTCTCATAAGAATCAGAAAAGTGTGATTTGCATGTGTGTTCAACCCACAAAATAAAGTCCAGTGAAGATCATAAGAGTTCTCATTAGTCAACATTTGTGTAATTTCATTTTAGCAAACTCTGTAAACATGGGAGACGATGCTCTGATTGGATGAGACGAAACACTGAGCTTTCTGACCCACATGCAAAAAGCTATACATGTTGAAAAGTAGCATATAAGATCAGCTGAACACGCAACTCCCACTGGGAAACATGGAGCTGAGTACATAAATAACCGTGTGTTTGTCTGGTGACAGCGTGTCCAGTCGGGCGCTATGGCGTCGACTGCAACCGTTTGGCTGTGTGTGGAGACGGAGCCCAGAACGACCCCATCACAGGTCGATGTGTGTGCATCCCTGGACGCAGAGGAGAGGACTGTGGACAAAGTGAGCTGATACATTTCTGTCTCATTATATCTGACTCAAGGGTTTTCCCTTGTTGCATTTGTCTTCTGCCTTTTTCATCATCTTCCTCTCCACCTCTGTGGATCCTTCCTTCAGTATAATTTGAGTGTGTGTGTTTGGCCTCAGGCTGCCCTCCCGGCTGGTTTGGGGGAGATTGCACTCAGCGCTGTAACTGCAGTAACGGAGGGTTGTGCGACTCTGCGACGGGCAACTGCACCTGCGGTCTGGGCTGGACTGGGAAACGCTGCGACATCGGTAGCGGATTTTATGACCGCTTCCGTTCAATAATAGATAAGAAATGCATGCGCAGAGCGCCGAGTCTTAATGCTGCACAGTGTGAAGTCATGGGGCTGATATTTTGTCCCGTTTGTCTTGTGCCAGAGTGTCCCGTGGGCCGATTCGGTGCAAACTGTCAGCTGAAATGTAGCTGTCAAAATAACGGCTCTTGTGACAAAGTGACGGGAACGTGTCGGTGCGGATCGGGCTACTATGGACATCTGTGTGAACACGGTGAGAACCGAACAGACAGGCACACATAAAGAAGGGTGAAAATGTCCTGAGGGATAAATCTGATGGGTTTTTTTTTATTTTTAGCTGCAAATCCCTTTCAGAACGGTGATTTAAATCTCCTGTTTCTTTCCATAAACCTTTGTGTTCCACATCACTGTGAGGAAAAGGCCTCCACTGTGTAGACTACAGTGAGTCGCATGTTTCCACACGCTGACGTGTGCTTTGATTAAAATAAACATGGACTCTTCTACTGCAACATCCTGCTGCTGTAGTCACTTTTCAGGCATGTTTTATTCAACTCTATGTTCATTTGCTGAACCGTAGGGTCCAGGTTCTAAAAACAGTCGGTAAACACTTACTGATTCCAGCAACCTAAAGTTGATCAGACTTCAACAAAACCTGCACAGATTCATATAAGTTTGAAATATCAACCAAAGCAAGTGCATGTGTGCTCAGGGCAAACTCCATCAAGCTGATATCTTTTGATTGTCCTCCCCTTCAGTCTGCCCTCCTGGTTTCCACGGTCCGCTGTGTCAGCTGCAGTGTGACTGCATGAACGGCGCCACCTGTCACCCCGTGTCGGGCCACTGCATCTGTCCTCCAGGACATCATGGAGCCCGCTGCCACAGAGGTCGGTCAAAGCTGTTTGTTCACACCGAATAGTGGGAATAATTTTAGTCTTTGAATCACATCCTTAACTTCGTTCTCAAGCATGTGAGCTGGGGAGGTACGGTCAAGGCTGCGTCGGGGTGTGTGACTGCGAAGACGGCTCCCCGTGCGATCCTGTAACCGGAAGATGCATCTGTCCCTCCGGGAAGACAGGCGCCAGATGTGATATTGGTAATCTTTAGTTCTTTATCCACACATTACCTCCGAAAACGGGAAATAAAAAAAGAAACATGCACTTGCTTTCATAACATCAGATAATCTTGCTTTGGGCTCAGAGAATCTCATGCTGGATGCGGTTTTAATTGGATTATGCAAGAAACTAGGAGACTTGAGTTCATTTCAAAAACAGGTGAAAACGTTGAGCTTAAAAAGCTGAGACTTCCGGATCTCAACCTACTTTTAACCAACAGGATGAAATGAAATATAACATTTTGTCTATTTTATTTTTATGAAACAGCATGATTAAACAATAATAATTAGCTACTTTTAAACAAACATGGAGATGTCTGAGGTCTAAACGTGTGACACATTTCTTTTTACTCGAAGTGGGAAAAACAAAGCCAATACATTTCACAACAACTCAAGTTCAGAACTGACAGGAAGTCTTCAGAAGTCCGTCCGACTACAACACACTGGCTTTCTTATTCTTGCACCAAACGAAGAGAAAGATTTGCCCAGATGGTGAATCAAGAGAAAACAGGAGGGACAACATGAAGGTTAAAGTTCTGGGAGAGACTTTGTACTTGTGAACTGTATTGACCTTTAATATTCTCCTGCTATGGTTGTTGGACATGCTGACGTCATCACGTCAGCATGCATAGATGGCAGTCTGACAATGAACAACAGCTGGAATTGTTGATGGGAAGCAATTCTGACAGCTTGAGTTGTTGCATCTGAAGGCTGATGCAGAGACGCGAGGTATTTCTCTGTTCGCATAAATTTAAGTGTGGAAAATAAAATAAAGATGACTAATCTTTAGTTTTAACGATGATTCTCAATTAAAGATGCTGTGCTTATTTAATATGTACAGAATTTTTATTACTGAAAGTAACATAGATACGTAATTATGCAATAAAATGGCATAATGTGCCTGGAAAATACATAATACTGCCCTATAACTGATTATTTTTATTATTGTTATTTTCAATAATGTTATTAAAATTGCTTAAGTATCTTTTTTTTCCCAAGGTCAGAAACCTAAGTTAAATCTTTTAAAAGAAAAATTTAATGTGAGGGTGAAACTCAGTAACACCACTTTGCGTGTAAAGGCTGGTCCTAGAAATTGGTAAAAATGCTTAGAGAAGGTTTGACTTGCATTGGACCCTTAACCTGACCAGCCTGCTGTTAGCCTTTACATCACATGTGTCAAACTCAAGGCTCGCGGGCCATATGTGGCCCGCCATGTCATTTTATGTGGCCCACCCCAGCATTTTATAGGCCGATGATTGAGTTAAAATAGGTTTTGAGCACGAATTGACTACAAACTACATCTCCCATAATGCATTCTGATTACCAGCCAACATTACGGCTTCTCGCCACTAGAGAGCAGCAGAGTCACCTCAAGATGCTTACTGATTTTCCCAGCGAATAAAACTGAGACATCGACAAGCTAACATTAAAACGTCCAAGAAAAGAAAAATTGATTTACAAGTAAGACTGTGAATGAAGATGTGTGTGAGTTGGTGGCAGGTCGCGCTAGACTTTTTTTGTTATCCGTTATCTTGACCGACAACATAAAAAAAAAATCGGTCCTGTACTATTTTTATCCGTGAAATTACAATCATATTAACATCGGCTATTTAGTCGCATTTTATGCGGTTTAGTTAATATTCACCGTGAATCCTGATCCCATCACAGATTAAGCAGATAAATGTATCTACATTTTTCTTGTAGTGACAAAAACCACCCCAATAACTTTTAATAAATTAAATCAAGCGACTTCACTTAAATTAGCATCACTTCACCCGCTGGGGTCTGGACGCACTTCCTCCTGGTTCCCATCTGCAGAAAAATCTGCGCTAATTCATCAGTCAGTTGGATCTGTCTGATCCAAACAGATCAACTGAACTCTGAGTGTTTTATCCTGTGCGGTCCGGTGTGCACTTTTACCAGGATTTTTATTTTTTTATTTTTTATTTTTTGCGTGGTTTCCCTTCTCCGAAACGGACAGACGTTTCGTCTGCAGCTCCTCCAGAACGCTGCTCTCCTGGGTAACGTGAACCAAGAAGGCTTCATTTGTTAAAGCCGCTGGATGAGTTACTTCCAGCGGTTTCTAAGTCTTCGCAGTCCGCTGTGGTTGAGCAGCGGACTGCGCATGGTACAGTCTAATTAACTTCTGCATTGTCATTTATTTCCTCAAGATAAACTACCGGCTCCTCAAATGGATTAACACAACGTTGCATTCTCTTTAGTTTTCTCTGTTCTGTAATGGAGACTTGAATTTAACGTGCCATTTCAACCAAAGGTTTGTAATGCGCTTCCTAACCATTTTTTATTTGTAAGTATTGATTTTATTTTTTAGCCAAGCCTTTGTCTCTGCTAATGACATCATCAATAAGACCTTAAACATGAATTGCCCTGTACGGGGTTTGAACCGATGACCTCAGCATTGCCAGCACGGTGCTCTAACCTGCTGAGCTAACTCCTTAACCTTAACCTTACAAATTGTTGAGTTTCCATGTATTTAAGAACTTAACATGATCTTACCACAATGAAGATTTGATAAAAGTGCTTATATTCTAATGTTTTTCAATACAACATACATAATATTTTATTTTTAAGTGTAAATTTTATTTTTGAACCATTACTTATTTTGAAGTGTTGATTTTATTTTTGAAACCTTATTTATTTTGAAGTGTTGATTTTATT
>NW_006799941.1:2852682-2855533 GCF_000485575.1 Poecilia formosa
AGTATTTGACATTGTTCCATGCCCATCGTTGACGTTAGTCTCTAACAAAATGTGGATCATCTACCAGGAACACTGCAAAGAGCTAAGTTTCTGTAGCGTAGTGGTTATTGTGTTTGCTTTGCATGCAAAAGGTCTCTGGTTCAAAACCAGACAGAAACAGATTTTGCATGTTCTATTCATCACAGGTGTTTACTAAAGGTCAACAAGGCTTCTGTGGTGTCATGGTCTGTACTCTGAATCCAGGCATCTGAGTGCAAGCCTCAGTTGAAATTTTCATGTTGCATCTCACATCAACTTTGGAACCTCAAACTGAATCAAAGCAGAGAAGTTCAGTTCCTGTAGTGTAGTGGTTATCATATTTACTTTACACACGAAAGGTCTCTGGTTCAAAACCAGACAGAAACAGATTTTGCATGTTCTATTCATCACAGGTGTTTACTAAAGGTCAACAAGGCTTCTGTGGTGTCATGGTCTGTACTCTGAATCCAGGCATCTGAGTGCAAGCCTCAGTTGAAATTTTCATGTTGCATCTAACATCATCAACTTTGGAACCTCAAACTGAATCAAAGCAGAGAAGTTCAGTTCCTGTAGTGTAGTGGTTATCACATTTGCTCAAAACCCTAAAGGTCTCTGGTTCAAAACCAGACAGAAACTGTTTTTGTAGGTTATACATCTCTTGGGGTGCAGTGAGACAACAAGAGCCTTCCTCTTTGGTGATGGTTCATTTGCCAATCAACTTCAATGTAGGCTTCTTTGAAATCCAAGCTACTTTACTTCAATTGCCAATTGGCAGTTCTATGGCGTAATGCACATGTGTCAAACTCAAGGCCCGCGGGCCACATGTGGCCCCCGAGCATTTTATAGGCCATAGAAACTCAAATGTAATATTTAAAACTTCAATACATAAAATCAGTTATTTAACAATATAAGGTGGTGTTTAATTTATTTTTAACATTGTATTTTTATACATTTATGCTAGAGGTGCCCAAGTCTAGTTTTCCAGAGCTACCATCTGCAGCTTTAGATGCATTCCTTCTCTAACCCACCTGGACTGTTTAGTCATTATAAGCCTCTACAGAACTGAATGAGGGAAGTCAACCTTTTGTCTGCTGTGTGTTTTAGCAGGGATGCACTCCTGATTTATACCGTCAATGTGGCCCATTGAGGGGCGCCAATATGCTGAAGTGGCCCTGGGTGAAATTGAGTTTGACACCCCTGCTTTACATGCACCAATCTGGTTCCTGTGTGGGTTCTGTTTCAGACTGCAGAGGNTGGTAAAAATGCTTAGAGAAGGTTTGACTTGCATTGGACCCTTAACCTGACCAGCCTGCTGTTAGCCTTTACATCACATGTGTCAAACTCAAGGCCCGCGGGCCATATGTGGCCCGCCCCAGCATTTTATAGGCCGATGATTGAGTTAAAATAGGTTTTGAGCACGAATTGACTACAAACTACATCTCCCATAATGCATTCCGATTGTTACCAGTCAACATTACGGCTTCTCGCCACTAGAGAGCAGCAGAGTCACCTCAAGCTGCTGATTGATTTTCCCAGCGAATAAAACTGAGACATGGACAAGCTAACATCAAAACGTCCAAGAAAAGAAAAATCGATTTACAAGTAAGACTGTGAATGAAGATGTGTGCGAGTTGGTGTCAGGGCGGCAGGTCGCGCTAGACTTTTTTTGTTATGCGTTATCTTGACCGACAACATAAAAAAAAAATCGGTCATGTACTATTTTTATCCGTGAAATTACAATCATATTAACATCGGCTATTTAGTCGCATTGTATGCGGTTTAGTTAATATTCACCGTGAATCCATATCCCATCACAGATTAAGCAGATAAATGCATCTACATTTTTCTCGTAGTGACAAAAACCACCCCAATAACTTTTAATAAATTAAATAAAGCGACTTCACTTAAATTAGCATCACTTCACCCGCTGGGGTCTGAACGTACTTCCTCCTGGTTCCCATCTGCAGAAAAATCTGTGCTAATTCATCAGTCAGTTTGATCTGTCTGATCCAAACAGATCAACTGAACTCTGTGAGTATTTTACCCTGCGTGCTCTGTTATGGAAACTTGAATTTAACGCGCCATTTCAACCAAAGGTTTGTAATGTGCTTCCTAACCATTTTTTATTTGTAAGTATTGATTTTATTTTTTAGCCATGTCTCTGTAGAACCATTTGTCTCTGCTAATGACATCTTCAATACATTTTTTGATCCCAGACTTAGTTTATGGACTGAACAGACAGAAACAGTTACCATTATACAGTTTGAATGGTTGATTTTATTTTTGAACCATTTTTTATTTCAAAGTGTTGATTTTATTTTTGAACCCTTATTTATTGTAAAGTGTTGTTTGTATTTTTGAAACCTTCTTTATTTTGAAGTGTTGATTGTCTGAAGGACCTTACACACATGAATTGCCCCATACGGGGTTTGAACCGATTACCTCAGCATTACCAGCAAGCACGGTGCTCTAACCTGCTGAGCTAACTCACCTACCTTACAAACTGTTGAGTTTCCATGGATTTAAGAAGAACTTACATGATCTTACCACAATGAAGATTTGATAAAAGTGCTTATATTCTAATGTTTTTCAAAACAACATACAGAGATATTTCAGAGATATTTTCTATTTTAATGTGTTAATTTTATTTTTGAACCATTTTTTATTTGTAAGTATTGATTTTATTTTTTAGCCATGACTCTGTAGAACCATTTGTCTCTGCTAATGACATCTTCAATACATTTTTTGATCCCAGGCTTAGTTTATGGACTGAACAGACAGAAACAGTTACCATTATACAGTTTGAATGGTTGATTTTATTTTTGAACCATTT
>NW_006799941.1:2856768-2862576 GCF_000485575.1 Poecilia formosa
CCTCAGTTGAAATTTTCATGTTGCATCTCACATCATCAACTTTGGAACCTCAAACTGAATCAAAGCAGAGAAGTTCAGTTCCTGTAGTGTAGTGGTTATCATGTTTGCTTTACACTCAAAAGGTCTTTGGTTCAAAACCAGACAGAAACTGTTTTTGTAGGTTATACATCTCTTGGGGTGCAGTGAGACAACAAGAGCCTTCCTCTTTCGTGATGGTTCCTTTGCCAATCAACTTCAATGGAGGCTTCTTTGAAATCGAAGCTACTTTACTTCAATTACCAATTGGCAGTTCTATGGCGTAATGCACATGTGTCAAACTCGTGGCCCCAGAGCATTTTATAGGCCATGGAAACTCAAATGTAATATTTAAAACTTCAATACATAAAATCAGTTATTTAACAATATGAGGTGGTGTTTAATTTATTTTTAACATTGTATTTTTATACATTTATGCTAGGGGTGCCTAAGTCTAGTTTTCCAGAGCTACCATCTGCAACTTTAGATGCATTTCTTCTCTAACACACCTGGACCATTGACTCATTATAAGCCTCTACAGAACTGAATGAGGGAAGTCAACCTTTTATCTGCGGTGTGTTTTAGCAGGGATGCACTCCTGATTTGTACCGTCAATGTGGCCCATTGAGGGGGGCCAATATGCTGAAGTGGCCCTCAGTGAAATTGAGTTTGACACCCCTGGTTTACATGCACCGATCTGGTTCCTGTGTGGGTTCTGTTTCAGACTGCAGAGGTGATCGTTATGGGCCCGACTGCGCAGAGACCTGCGAGTGTAAGAATGGGGCGCAGTGCGACCGACGCAACGGCCGCTGTCTCTGTGTCCACAGCTGGATCGGACTCTCCTGTCAGGAAGGTACGCCACTGACCAACACTCACACTCTAGGCAGACAGCAGGTGAGTCAGAAGCAAAGGATGTACCCCTGCTGACTTGGTGAAATCAGAGTAGATGAGCAGAGTTGGGTGCTGACAGTGTTCAGGCTCCATCTGCGTGGAGCAGAAGTGCAGACACTGCACCTAAAATTGCTGTGGTTTCTTTTGTTTTGATCAGAAGCGAGTGCCGGACTCACAGCTCCTGTTTTTGTGCCCTTCCCCACACACTCAGGTGGACCCCCACTCTACAGCTATGGAAGCAGCAGAGCGGACTCGCAGCACAACTCATTATAACAGCTCCACGGAGCTGGAAAACTGAAACTGGGACAGACGGACGATGAAATGAAAAAGTCTGACAAGATGCAGCAGCAGCAGCCATAGAGACTCTCTGAAGAGAAGTGCAGCTGAAAACAAGGTTGCATCCTGGATCTGTGGAATAACGGTGACAATATTTCCCCAAGCAGATTGCAGCGTCAGGACATTGTTGCCTTCAGTGGGCTTCCAGTGATGTCTTTTAACATAAGTTTTCACAGGTACTGTACATCAACCTTCCCAGAAGTCAATGAACGTGAGGCAGCAGTTTTTAGTAAAACAGCAGTATTTATACACCCCAGACTTTTTCCACATTCTGTCACTTTATTACCACAAGCCATAGATTTATGCAATAGATCAATACAATACGGTGTTCATTTGTGTTCAGTCTGAGTTAATACTCTAACTCAGGGTGGGATGCGTTAAAGTTTTAATGTTCAGCTGTAATTGAAACATGTCTTGCTGCAGTTACAGCTGCAAGTCAGCTTTGCACATAGAGACACAAACCCTGATTTGTTGGAGCGAGAACATCTATGAAGATCAGTTTTCAAGTGCTGACAGTTTCTAAATTGATTTTAGATCTGGAGTTTGACTAGGCTATTCTAACACATGAATATGCTTTGATCAAAACTGGTCTTGTTTGAAGGTGAGCCTGCACACATTTCTCATCTAAAAGAGGAACTTCAACAAATTCAAATGTTGGTAATTAATCAGCCAATTAGGAAAAAAAGATATGGATAATTGGAAATAACTCATACCACTAGATGGCAGCGATATGCTTCAAATACCAGTTTTTGTTTATGCGGAAAATGCAACGATCAGCAGCAGTGGGATTTCTACATCTGGGCTCCATTAACAGCAACAGTCTACCAGAGACTAAACCTCTCCATAAATTCACTGCTGACCTGCCTGCTGTGTTCCTCCTTCTCTCATAATACTCTAATAAATATCTAAAGCCTTCACAGGACAGCTTATGCTAAATTACAGAAGTTGACTCAATTTATTAGATTACTTCTAAAAGCAACTTGTTGCACTGCAATTCATTTAGAGTTGCAGTATATTGAAACTTGTGGTTGTAATCTGACAAAATGTGGAAACGTTAGATATGAATACTTTTGCAAGGCCCTTTACGTACCTCAGTCAAATAATGTGATACTCCAGTTCACTAAACGTTGGACGTCTGAGTTCTTTCTATTTGAGTGACATTAAATGAAGCAGCATTCACGGTCAAATCTGACAAACTTTGCTCTTTATTCTAACAGATTTTGTGTATAAATGGTTTTGTATTTATATCTTATATGGTTGTTTTTACAGCTGAACAAGGTGAGAAATAAAGACGCACACTCAGGGTTGGTTTCCCATTCTTCTCTTTTTATCATTACTTCGTTTAAAGATCAAAGCTGTACATCCTGTCTAAGTTTCAGATTCAAGCACAGTGCAGATAGCAACGCCTGCGAAAAAGAAAAAAACTCTAAATAAAAAGAGAAAAAGGCAGAGGTGATCACAACCAGAAGTATGTACACAAAAGTCAGTATGTACAGAAGGTACCAGGCTCCCACTGGATCGTCTTCAGAGTGAATTCGGTACAATGCTGCACTGGAGCATTCCTCAAAATGCCCACGCAACACAAATTCTTTGTTTTGGTCTTTTTTTTTTTGTTTGTTTGTTTTTTAAACTCCATACAATACTGACAGCATAATGCAGCATGATGGAAAATAAAAATAACAGCTCTTATAACTTTCTCTATGGCATTAAAGGCTAAAACATAAAAATATATTCTCTGTTTGACCTAAGCTCCGTCCATTCGTGGATCTTTTACAAACTGTCAGAACAGGAAACATGATCAAACTAGGAACACTTAAAGCATTCATTTTCCCTGCACAGATGAGGATACCACACACACAGGCACACACACACACACACTCACAGGCCTCAAACATGAAGTTATTATGACAATGTCCAGTTAGGAGTAACGGCGATGGGCCATTAAGATGCACAGCGTTGCAGTTCAAAGGAAAACAAACAATAATTGAGACGCGTTTATTTTAGTTCTTGGCAAAAGAAGATGGACACCACTGTGACCTCCAGTCTCTGAAAATGATGCTAAACTGAGGAAACTACTGGATTATATTAACTAGAAAAAAAACCCAATTTATGCTCATTTAGAGGAGAGGATTTGATAAGTGCATCAATGTGGCTCCTTCCATAAATAAGATCAGAAAATTAATCTGAAATTTGTGTTTTCACTCTAACTCAATGCAAAAAAAAAAAAAAAAAAAAAAAAAAAAAAAAAAAAAAAAAAAAAATCCAAAAAACGTCATCACAAAGAATCAGGGAGTCCTGAGGCAAAATAATATTTTCTTCTTACTGACTCTGTTCAGAAAAGTGCAAACCAGACCAGTGACCTCCAGGAGTCCTGCTTGCTGCAGGGAAATGTGCAAACTCGACACTTTCATTATTTATTTCTTACTAAAGAGTTGCACACCTAGAGGTTAGTTGGCTCCATTGAAGTAAACCATCAGAACTGCAAGAATTATCTGCATAAGCCCTTTAGTTTCTACTGGTTTGTTCTGAGAACTGTAAACGTCGCAGCCCCTCCCTACAGCCCTCAGCCTCACATTAAACTGCGAGTTTCCCCGTTTTATAGTTTGGTTTTGATCCGGTCCGGTGTGTTAAATGGCTCCGAATCAATTCATCCCTCTGCGCATTTGTGCAGTAAAACTTTATTAAGTCCTGCTTGTAAATAATTTTATTTAACTATGTGTGAACTTTGGATTATGATTCTGATCTGCGTTTGGGCAACTTGACAACTTCTGATCAAACATCTGGTAATATTTTATTGCTCTGTCTCAGCAGGGAGCTACATTCAGAACACGCTCAACCCCTTTAACTCTGTTCTGAGAATAAACGCAGAACATATTGACATCTTTTGGTAAAGATCTGAGGTTCTGCAGATTGACTTATTTTTATGAACCTTAGTTTCTGAGAGTAGAACCCTGAAAAAAGGATGTTTTTACATTTTATTACACGACCCAGCCTTGTATAATATTACATTTATCTTGAACAATAGCCTCAGACTTCAGGTAGTGTTTTTAGCGCTCTTTTATTCTGTGGATGAAACAGACTGATGCGTTAATTAAGGAGCTTTAATGATGCTGGCAGGTAAATTTCTGCTTCTGTGATAAACCAGCTGTTCTCTCCTGGGATCTGGTCTTTATGCTGGGCTAAGCTGATGGTCAAGTTTGGCAGAAAATATTAAAGTGGTGTCAGTCTCACTTTTCAGCAAGAAGGAAAATAAATGTTTTCTTTTTTTTATTTCCTGAAATGTCACATTTTCCCTTTTAAAGTCTCAGACTTTTTCTCCGCTCCCTGCAGATGAAAACATCAAGACACAGGAACTCCACAGATAAATCAACTTAATATTCTTTTTTTTGTTGTGTTTTTTTTTTCCAGAGAAAACAGCGTCGGCTTTTGCCTGTTTTATTTACTCAGACAGAAAATACGACAAATTGGACTAAAACGTGGATCAATTATTACAGCAGGCTAAAGAGCAGGGCTGATTATTGGTCCCCTGCTACCACACACACACATACACACACCTTAAATCAGTTTACTAAACACTCAAAGAAAAAAAAAAAGTTACATCTCATCCACTCTGATTATCCCTTCAATTGTATCTGAGAAGCTCTAACATCTCTATGATTATCGCTAATGTGAAAGTGTTTTTTTTTTAATTTTTTTATCTGCACTGTTTGTTGTTTTATTTTATTTTTTTTTTTTGTAGTTTTCTGTTAACAGTTTATGAGCTGCAAAGATTTATGTACACGATTTTCTAAGCTGGGAAGCGTCATCTTGTTCCTCCCCGTTGGCAGAAGTGTCACATGCGATCTGCTTGTGCTTCAGTCGCGGTAAGAGAGCACCCAAAGGACAAACGGCGATGACATCTGCACCGAGTCTGTGCGATCGGGTCGTCTGCTGCTTTAACTGAACCGTACCGACCCGGAAGCACCGAGACGCACTACTTAACGCATTCTGCGTATGAAGGGGCGTATTGATAACCACTTTAAGAGTTTGGTCAGGTAGAGATAAATATGAAGTAGAGTCCATCCCATAAATAGGTATACTGAGCCGGACAGCACATGCTTAAAGATGACTCAAAAACCTTGCAGGAAGTGAAAGTGTGTCAGCTAAAAAGAGATGAAGAAGATCTTTGGCTCGAGCCATGCTAAAAAGAAAAACAAAAAAACAAACAAAAAACAATGAAATAAACACTAAAGACTATTTGTTGCAACCTCCCAAACACCAACGCACACATGAAACCACCTTCTTCGTTCCCTGAGCTACTGCCGCCCACTGATTAACTGGGACACGTGCCTCCTTCCTCCCACTCCCACCAGTCGAGCTTTAGCTGGGGACAAAGTGGGTGGGGATGTGGGGGGTGGGCAGCCAGCCAAAGCGGAGGGCCGCCTACCTACGCTGAAGCCTGAAGCACAGTACGATGGAAGAGGAAATAAGGCAAATACTTGAACAGAACTTGACCAAAGACAGGTTTTGGTGAGACGTGATCGCTCCCTGTGAAGCCTCTAAGACAGGGCCGGGGGGAGAGGGTAC
>NW_006799941.1:2863015-2880529 GCF_000485575.1 Poecilia formosa
TATATATGTGTGTGTATATATATATATATATATATATATATATATATATATTTTAGTTGCATTCAGTTTTAGAAAAAAATTAAAAAAAAAAATCTGGCTGCCAAGCAAGCGTGTGCTTATTTATTTAATTTTTTTTAAAAAGATGTTTTTCCTTAATTTTCTCTATGATTTTAAAGTACGTTCAGCTGAATAGGATGTATAACTGATTTACTTATGAGCGCATATTCCTAACCTCTCTTACTGTTCTGTTTTTCTCCATTAATCCCGTCCCGTTCCGTAGAGGTGACTCGATCTATTCCCACTTTTTCTCATCTCTGTAACTCTAAATGAGGTGCCCTGCGTGGCCGTGGTGAGGCCAGACTCATGCGCCAGGGTCTCACTCAGTAAAAGCTCAAGCAAACAGAGGATCAGGCAAAGGTGGGGCGCTGCGGCTGCAGGCCGGGTGCAGCCCTGCCGGGCGGGGCCGTCGGGCCCGTTAGGAGCGGTAGTCCTTTTTACTGTACGGCTTGTTCCCCAGGATGCTGTCCACCTCGTGGGTGATGGACGACGACAACTTTGGAAGAACCTGTGAACACACACAAACATGACGCTGAATTCATAGCCGCTGTTACAAAAACGGAGAAAAAAAAAGCAACTTATTTTACCAGATCTGCTTATTATTTGTGCTGTAAAACATTTACCGAGTTTTATGTCAGATTTCTGACCTGTTAATACTGATTTGGCAGATTCCTCTTTAAACAGTAGCACATAGGAAGACATAAGATCATTACGCAGAATATTAGAGGTTTTCCAGGCACATCCAACTGAGAGACCAAATTGAGATTCAACCTGCCAGATACAGAAATCTCTTTTAATTAGCAAACTGAATAAAGTCCAGGTTTGTCTTGGGAAATAAAGTTTCCATCTAAAAAGCTTCTTGCAATTCAATTAATTAACTGGGGTATACAGACATAAAACGGGCTGTTTGCTGAAGGAAAAGCATAATGAGACCAATATTACACCAAAACTGCCCTACAAATATATACATTTTGCATTTAAGATTAAAGAAAATCTTTGTAAATATTTTATAGTCATTTTAGAAGTAGTTTTTTAGCTGCATATCCATACTTGATTGCAACAAACGATCAAGTGTACGCTAAAGGAATGTTATTGCATTTTAGGAAATAAAATCCTTTTCTTACTTAAAAAGGTAATTGAATTATTTATTTGTCTTTTAACGTATTGTGACATTGCATAAAAAAGGCTGAAACAGTTAAAGGAAAAATCTGCAGAAAGTGCCAGTGTTCTTATCCGATTAATCGTTGGCGTAACTGATAATTACTAAAACAATCGTTAAAACTATGAACATAATACATTGAAAGTGTAGAAATTAAGTGGAAACTATATTTCTCTGGACTTCTTAAAGGAAAACTAATTTACATGTGAGACTGTGTTCTAATTCAGGGTCTCGGATAAAAAGGTCTGGCAAGAAGAAAACTGCAAACCCCTCGGGAAATGTGAGGGTAACATTTTGAAGCCGAAATATCAAATGCACACAGTGGGAGCGGATTTAGTGTGCACAAGCGTAAACACAGTCAGGAGTGAAGGCAAAGCATCAAACTGGAGGAGACGGTGTGTGTGGGGGGGAGGGGCGATGCTCTTCACTGTGGGCCAGGAATAATGTGAAGTGAGAACCCAAAGCCCCCACCAGTATGCGAACCCCATTAAAAGAGCGAGCCTTATCAGCAGAGAAAGAAGTGGCCGTGAGCTAGTCTCCAATCCCCTCGGCAAATGATACTGGGCTGACCTTATTAACGCGGTACAGTAAAGCAAGAGAGCGTGCAGCGGTGAGCTGCCCAGGAGGACAAGCTGCACTCGGGAGCGGAAGAGCTGCCGCTCCGCGCCGGAAGGCACGAATACGAATCCGATTAGATGGCCTCCCCGTCCCATTCTTTTGAAGAGGGGAAACTTTTAATGCGCTCCGCAGGAACAGAAAAGAGGGGAAAACAAAGAGGAAGGTTCAGCGGCCTCACCTGGATCGCTCCTATGTTCTCCATCAGCTGGTCGGTGTTGGACGCCCCTAAAAGGACAGAGCTCACCCCCTCGTTCCGTAGGCACCACGCTGCAGGAGACCAGCAAACACTGATGACGTCCCCACCACCTCACACACACACACACACACACACGCAGGGCCACATCCATGACTCACACACACACACACACACACACAAACATATGCTGCACAACATGACACCATTTCACATAGTGAATCTATAATTGATCTACAGCAAAACTGGGTAAAACATTAAATCACACACAGTTTTAAATAGATGTACATTAACTTTCTTCATTTTCCTTGATTGTACATAAAAGAGTATCTCATACCTCGGTTCTCTGTCCTGCAGAGTCACTCAGAGCGACTTGGATACGTGTGTTGTGTAGCGAATGACACAGAGGCGTCGTCGAGTCTCAATAACACTAAATAAATTACCCAAACCTGGGAAAAGCATGGTCCTGATTGAAAAAGTAATCAAGCTGTAATAACCTGCCACCTTAAGACGACACTACCGATATCACATCTGCACTTAATAACCTGCAGAAACTGCCTACATACGTTTGTGAGGTTTCTGCACCTCCACAATCAGTTTCAGTATTGATCCAGAGCAGCGCTCTGCATGTTTCTCAGGTCGTGTTGACGCGAGAGCAAATCACTCATAAAACATTTGCAGATCTTTTGCTGATCACTGCGAGTTCATCACACAGAGCCTCTGGAGCCAGAATTTGTTTTGAATGATTTGCACCGCAATGTAATATCACATCATGAGGGGAACAACTTTTTCTTCCCTTTTCTCTGCCTCCTGCCTGTCCTCGCCAAGAGAGTTTCATTACCTTAGTAAAAAGTGCTGCCAGCCTAATATTGGGCATGATGAGGTCGCAGCCTTGGCGACAGGCTAGCAAGGCCGCAGTCGCACGGACTCAGGCCACATACTGTGGATTAGCTGCTGCCACCAGGCTCCTCCAGGACCCAGATATGTTGCCGTTGAAACAGCGAACCACAACAATCCCACCACAGAAATGTTGAAAGAGCTCAATCGGCCTGGGAACTCTCACACATCTTTAAGACTCTGAAGAACATTTACATTTGGGAGATGGTTTTTTCTTTATGCGGTGGTGCAATGTGGCATGAAGACAGTCCTATTTGCTGAGCTAGAATTTATGGTGTGCATCTTTAAATTGGTATTTATGACAGTTTGTGTGATTTGTGGGTCTTTAAAGTTGGATGCTGTACACAAAAACATTAACGCGACACTAAACATGACACAGGAGGTTCATCTGGAGTAAAACTAGATCTTCTCTTTTTTATATATTTGCTTTTTCATTTGTATCTAAGGTTGTGCGTCTCTGCTTTAAAGAAACGGCTACATTTATACTTCAGCAGAAAAGAAAAACTGCAAACCTATCTAAAAGCAAGGTTGTGCAAAGCATTTTTTTGAGGATTTCATCAGCGAACGCTGCTGAGAACAAGCAGGAAACCTGACATTCTGCGATCATTCTGAACAAATCGACACAAAAATACCACACTCCTGCTTGGTGTGCTGTTATAATTGGTAGCTGTATTATGCAATACAACTGAATGCTTCTGCAATTCAGGAAGCTGTAGTTGTAAGCAGATTACAGCACAAAGGGAGGCAAAATGTTGCTGTAAAAATAGTGGGATTACGATTCAACACAATTCCTCCGCCAAACTGGAAATACAACCCAGAAAACGGGAACAGTTGAAGCTTTTTCCTCTGGATTTGTCACGAGTGCACGATGCCTGGCGGCAGGGAAAAGACCAACAACTTAGCTTAACTTCATCCACTTGTCACATTCACTCTCTAAATCCTGAATTTAACACCTGCTTCGCCAACACAGCCTCAAGCTAAAGGCAGAATGGTATCAATCACAGTTTTAATTCAACGCTGGAGTGAAAAGGACTCCACAGTACGCATAAATCTGCTGTGCTGCCTTCAGAAGCCCAGAAAGGAGTTATGGGAATTGGCTGTCGACTAATGGGGCGTGAAACTTGATTTATGACAGTATTTTACAGTGAGGGTGAAGAAACGGCAGCGATCTAATCTGAGATTGCAGACTGAGTCTCGGATTTATTCACCTCATAGCTAACGTTTGACGGTGGGGTTTCTGGCTCTGCTGCCAGCAGCGACTAGATATCTGTCACCTGCGGATTAATTCCAGGGATCCTGTTTTGATGCAGAGACTCGAAGCTGTTAAATGCATGAGACAACCTCAGATTACTCCATGTGTTTGCATGCCATGTGTCGACACTCACGGCGTCTCCGCTCTTATTAAAGGAATGAGTCAGAGGCATGTTTACTGTGTGTTTACGTCCCTCGCATTCAAGATCCTACGCTGCGAGGCTTTCACACCGAGACAGACACACACGTGACAACACGACAGAGAACTCAGACAGCTGCGAGAGCGCCGCTGACCCCGGGCCCGTCCGAGGCCGAGGGACGGACAGACAGACAGAAAGAGAGAGAGCGGCAGAGTGTATCTGCGTACCGATTGCGAGTTGGGGCAGTGTGCAGCCCAGCCGCTCCGCGATTGCCTGCAGCTCTTTCAACTTCGCCTGCTGACGCCGGCCCTCCTCGCTCAAGATCTTGTCCTTCAACCACTGGTAGCCCTGTTGAAAACATAGCACACCTGCTCAAAAACACGGCCCCGCTCACATCGTCGTGTCAGCAGGGCCCGTTTTTAAACACGTGACTCTGTCTTCAGCTGTCAGAGCCTCAGCCGGGGGAAGAAAAGCTGCTCCTGCTCACATTCTGCTTGTTTTTTTTTTTTGTTTTGTTTTTTTTTTAGATCATCACAAAGCTATGGAAATCCTGTCCTGATTATTGTACTAATAGTATGAAACAGCTCCACTTAGCTGAGGTGCAAAACGTCTCAAAACAAGGGATGCTACCGGTCACACAGCGAGCCAGAGACACACAACATCTACAGGCAACACTGAGCCAAACAGGAAGCAGGAACTGCACAACACCAACACAAAGGGTCTGCTTCATGAACCACTGTGTGCTACACAATCCACAACACACAAAACATGCCACTTCACCACAGAGGGACACAACAGTGTGAAAGATCAGGGGCTAGTACAAACGGTTTTTCCTGAATGCTCATTTCACTGATGGGGAAAAATCCTGACTTCTCCCCTCATAAAAACTACTTTAAAAAAAAAAACGTTAGAGAAAAACGCGTCTTCTGCTTTAAAAAAAAAAAAAAGAACTCATTCAGGTGTTGTTAGAGTCAGATTAAAGCTATTTTCAACGTGAATATGTCATATATATCATGTGCATTTAAATGAACTGGGCCGGAGTCGGCTCGCTGACAGACGGCGCCGTAGAGGTGCATGGCGAGAACACGGCACTGAAAACACACACACACACACACACACACACACACAGGCACACAGTATGCAGAGCTACAGAACCTGAAAGAGACAGAGGCACAATGAAACAAACGAGCCGCAACCAGTGGGGGAGGGGCGACACAGAGCAGTGAGAGTGGGCACAGACGAACGGAGAGGTGCCGGGTCTACCTTCAGAGACGCCCGAGAGTACGGAGGCACCCTGCCGTCGTATTTCCCTGAGATGATCCCACAGGCCAGCGGAGACCAAGTCATGGCGCCCACACCTAAAACAGGAGCAGATCTCATTTGTATAGGACCAAATTACATCAATGTGAGAAGACGTTCAAAATTGTACTTTAAGAAGTACAAATCAAACACAGAAAAAATTGCAACAACACATTCTGCCACAACTGGAACTTTGAGAACATCCGTAAACGTGCTGTGGCCTGATATGAAAACAAATGCGACACCTCTGCAGTAGCTGAACTTCAAAGCTTGTATCTCAGTAATGTGTGTTGGCTTTAGAGAGTCTCAAGGTACAGCAATATTTTTTAAAAGTCTGACATTTTTTAAACTTTTTCTAGGGTCATGTGTTTTCCTTGTCTAACGGGGCGATGGACAATGTTGCTTCGTTGTCTTCACACAGCTCATCCTGCTTTCGCCTCCATCCCCCATCCAAATGGTGACGCTGCAGTTGGCCAGCAGAGTCTCTTCAGTGTTGGAAAGTCGGTAGGATGCTGCTCTCCCGTGCGACACTGTGCTGAATCATTTGAGACGTAAAGGTTTGCGATTTGCTACCAGATTATTGAGAGAGGGAGGGGTAAACGTTTGTGCCACTATATACATATGGTGTAATTCCTGTAAAAGAAAATGAGAAAGTTCGCACTTTCCATGTTCTGTGTGATTTCTCCCTTTGCAGAGATCTTTTATAAAACTGTCAAGGCCTGTGAGGCTGCATCTTTATTTCTATGAACATAAAGACGAACATTTCTCCCCCTTCTCCAGCCTTTCACTGCGTTCTGTCAGTCAGATGTACAAATGCATCACACTATTGGCTTTTGCTTCAGAGAAAAGGAAGGACAAATAACTTCCCAGTATCATTTCATAACAAATTCACCACAGTACGACACATAAATGCATCACCAGAAAGGCTAAGCTGTTTTTGTATAAAAATCTAAATTGTGTGATCAACATGATTTTTAATTAGTTATTTTAGTTTAAGACTTAAAAAAGTCGCATTCTGGTTTCAGAACAAAAACTGAAACCAGCTGTAATTATTCTTACATTACATCTTTGAACCTGTTCTACTCGTATCTGCTCAGGCTGAACTGAGTGGAAGATAGTGGAAACAACTGCATGTGTTCAATATGAAGCAAATGATAATAAATAGACAATACATGCACCCAATTTACCATTGCAAAAAAAATAAAAAATCAATACTTCATCTAGAGCGAGAAATGCGTCAGCGCTCACCTATCTTATGGAAAAGCTCAGGCAGCTGCACCTCCACTTTCTCCCTCTGGAACATGTGGTACTCTGCCTGCTCGCATATAGGAGGAATCTGGTTAAACTGCCGCGCCACGGAGTACGCCTCCTAAAGGGAAAACAACAAATAGACCAAATCATACCGAGGTAATAAAATGAGGAAAATGACGTGATGCATAATTCTCCTTCGTGTTGATCTGTTTTTCTGTGTTCTCACCATTATCTCCATTGGGCTCCAGCGGGATGTTCCCCAGTACATGGCCATACCTTGGTTTATCACATGGGTCATTGCTCTTACAGTTTCTGCAGAGACACGTACACAAACACCATGAGCTCCCCATGTTGTGCTCCACGATGCAACGTAAACATCCTTGACTTTTAATCTTAAAAAAACAAACACAAAAAAAAACGCACACGTTTGTTATCATTTGCAATCCAAATATCCCAGACAATTCAGGAGGGAGGTGGAGAAGCTGATTATGTTAATTAGAAGCCGGAGAATCCTGATGAGCGTGACATCTGTTCTTAACAAGACAAGACTGGAATGACGTTCACGTTAATATTTACAAGGATCTGCTTTAAATTTGAAGCGTGCAACATGAAACGGGAGCCAAGTGACATGAATAGGAGATGACAGCCATACGTTCACCAGTTCAGATTTTTAATCGTGCACAAAGTGGGCTGACACACAGGATGGAAGCTGGCGTATTTTAAGCACGGAGGGTTAAAAATACGCCTCCCTTTAACGTGCACGGTGAATATTAAAGAAATTTATCTCGACGCATTGTGTCCCTGCATTACTATATTTTATTTAAAGGTCGGAATTTCCGCTTGGAGTAGGAGCTGACGCGTGCCAAATGAAATCTCCCTTCGCCCGGCTCTAATTTCCGTCTCTTCGTTGGCTGGGGTGACAGTTTGTTTTGTGTGTGAGGCTGCAGAGCAAAACATGAAACGGGTTAGATAACAATCGGGCTTCCCAGACAAGAGCACAAGCGCAGGAGTGTAATAAAAAAAAGAAAAAAAGATTGCATCAACCCCTCAGTAATCCCGCATTCATCTATTAAGTTTACGGATGCCCTGCTCCTGAGAAATCGGCCCTTTTTATCATCCTTAGGCTTAGGAACGTTTTTCTGAGGTGAAAGAGGAGCCGTTAAAACCTCCTTTTTCACCCTGCTTACCCGCTCAGCTACTGCCAAAATAAAAGTACACCAGATGGTTTACCCACTGTAAACTCATGAGTAACCTTGAAGCTATCCATATGAAGAAGTCGTCGCAAGGCAGATGGGCAACAAAAATAAATAAATATTTTAAAAAGTAAAACTATTTTTCAGAAATAAGACAGAGAAAGAAGATCCCAGACACAGCGAAGCATCAAGCCGAAGGCAGAAAGATGACCTCAGGCTCAACTTTAACCCTGGGAGGAACTGCTACCGCTGCAGCAGATGGACGCTGGGCGTCCAGCTGAGCCCACACACAGTTAGCAACTCTGCCATTTAAAGGTCTCCAGCATCAGCATCTATCATCATTCCGACTGTGGAGGTGGAAGCACCCGGACCACAGGAGGCGTTTAAAAATAGACGTTTCAGTTACAGGAGGATTGTACATCCAAGTCCTCACACTGCAGTAGTCATAGAGACGAACAGGAGGCTGTTTTTAATACCTATATATATATATATATATATGTGTGTGTGTGTGTGTAATATAAAAAACGGAAAAGAAAACCCAAAATAAAGTTATAAATCCAACGAGACAAACAGAATTACCTTCCATAGGTGTGTTGGGGTCGGGTCTGTTGGCGAAAACCACATCCACGTAGTCTAGCTGCAGTCTTTCTAAAGAAGCTTTTAAACCTGAAAATAAACCCCACAGTAAGTCTCTGTCTGCTCCCACATCTACAATGTTCAAGTGCATGAGCAATAACAGGGAGGATATTCTCAGCTTAACTCGGTTATTGTTCCAAATGCAGCTTTGATTCCCTCAACCTGAAGCTGCTAATTAGGAAGTTATTCATCATTTTTAATCCGGTGACACGCTGCAACGATGCTTACCTTCTATAATGTGTTTTCGAGATAAACCTCTTTCAGTCTCGGCTCTGCAAAAAAACACGAGAAGAAAAACTTTGGATTATTAAAAGTTATTGGGCGTTTCTGCCACTTGCTGCCTGCTGGTTAACCCAAAAAAGCTGCCGGTTCAACTCCTGAGACGTTTAGAAGAAATAATCAACCAGTGAACATGCGCTAGTTAAGCTTGTGTTAACTCATAGGGAGCAAAATGGAGAAAAATGTGAAGTATTCTGTGCATACTTTTTAAAAAAATATTAGGCAACACACTATTTTTCTTAGAAACTCAATATATCACTGGGTGTAATAAATATCTTTGAGTTTCCTTTTTTAAATTGACTTACTTAAATCAATATACTTTTCAGTGACATTCAACAAATCAAATTTTGTCAGATATTTTTGCAACTGCAATGAATCAAGATTCAGTATTCTATTATTTTCTTTATGTTTTAAATAAAGCCAATCAGATCGTTCTCGTTTTTCCTGACATTATCGTACAGCGAGAATCTCCTGGTGCTGACAGGACATCATTTGATCCTTTGTGAAATATGAGAGACGTTTTCAGCTTTACTGAAAAGAACCTGACAACAGATGACACATGATCCCATTACCGGCACCGGGTGAGTCAGGAGAAATTACACAGGGAGATAGTTTTTCACTCGGCATCCAGATAAAAACTTACTTTCCGCCCCAGAAGATCTTCGTTGTTATCACCAGACTGGAGCGTCTAAAGATGGAGAATGACAGCACATCTGTTAGAACAGCTGCCACACCGACTCGCTGAGAACAGAAAGACGATAACTAACACAGAGGAGGAATGTGTTTAACCCACACAAGACACAGGTCTGATATTGCAGCACACACTATAATAGATGGCTTAGACACATCCTTAGGAGAATAATGCGTCCGTACTTTATTACTATTATTTGTTGCACAGACGTGTGCAGGAGTAGACCTCCATCTCACTCAACCTACAAACGCTAATCCCAGATCGACAAGAAGTTAATCCATTATTCAGCCTCATTGAGAAGGAACACTCGAGTCAAGGCCCGTGTTAATCTTGTGTTTTGTGGACTGAGACCTTGCTGTTCCGGATCACAACACACACATTACACAACCTCCTATTATGTTAGAGAAAAGAGATGATACAAGATATGCCGGCGGGCTGCGGCAGAAATAAAAAAAAAAAACAAACAAACACCAGAGTCGATTAAAGGTGTGCCTCGTACCTCCATCCTTTCTTCTTTATGATGTTCCCGAGAACCACCTCTGCCCTGCGAAGCGGACGGAGACAAGCAGATTAGATGAAAGATAGTGCTGCGATGATGGGAGTGTTAAGGTTGGATTTCTGGATTAAAAAGGAAGCAGTCTGGCTCTGAGTGCACACAATAAGAGGGGAGGCGTTGGTTCTAAGGAACACCTGTTTAGGATTTGATGGTGCGAATCAGCAGGCAGGTCAGAGTCGGCGGGGTCGGAGCCACCGCTACGTGGCTCATTAGCAGCTGAAGGGGTGCTAATGAACCACATTATGATCAACATGGGGCTCATTAGGGCCGGGCAGAGAGCGCTCTCTGGGATGTCTCTGCGGTCCTCTCGCTCTGACAAACAATGAGACCCCACCTGGCTGCTCCGTTTGATACAAAAAGACTTTTGGACACCGAGGTGAACAGAGACAACGGAGGTTGGAAGCAGTGACCAGTATCTGTTAGCGTCAAACACCCAGAGCAGAGAGACGCTCTGACAGGCGGTCAAGGCAAAAGTTTAGACGAGCTTCAACACAAAAAATGAGATCAGCACCGGGTTTGATCAGTTTTGTTTCATGACGATGGATACATACAGACAGAAACCTGCATTTTTGCACGTTTTTTTTTTTTTTTTAAATGTTGCACAAATGGGCCAGAATACTATGATCCCTGCTTCTCCAGTTATAGCACAGAAGGTAAAGAGCAACAGAGGAGTTAAAAGTGATCAGCGTCCTGCAAAACAGTGACTACATGTGAATGAAAACTGCCTCAGAGCTGGATTATATCTGCTTCTTATCGGAGCGGCTGTGGCTCCAATAAAAGTAATCAGAAAGTTGTGGGTTCGATCCCGCCTTCCTTCCTGACCACATGTCAATATGCATGTCAGGCGTTAGTTACTCTGTTCATCAGTATTCTGTGTTTGGGGTCTAATTACCCAGCCCAGGGTTTATTGTTCTACTTCTATGAAGCAGCTGATTTTATTGATGCTACTTAACGGATTTTACCCATGTGGAGATGTTTATGCTTTAAACTTCCCAGATACTTTGAAACGAACATTTAAATCGTAACAATAGCATGGCAGGATAAAAACGAGACATTCTAAATAGATGTGGCTTTCTTAGTCAACATTGTAACAAACATTGTAAGTTGAACTCTGCTTCTCTTTTGTTTGTCTGAGTTGGTTTCTTTCTATCGCTCCCGTGCGTGAGTGCTTTTTTATTATTCAAACAATTACTTGTTTGTTGATTACTTATTTAAGATATAAAACATTTAAAACATTCTCCTGCCTGCTCCAGTGGTTATGCCGGATTCTCCCGGCGCATCCAAACATCATCAACCCGACCTCTGCTTTAGCTGTGCTGCTGCTTCACATCCAGCCTGCTGGAGCCACAATATTTTCAGAAAAAAATAAATCCTGCCTGTGTGAGCTTACAGTAACAGTGCGTGTCTCCCACGCGTACCTGGAGGGTTGCCCTGGTGTAAAGTGAGTGATTTGAGCGCCCAAACATAAGGTGCAGTTTTGCCTTGAGCATGCTGGCTTTCTACAACCGGCCGTTAATTAGTTTTTTTTTATGCTGCAGAACCGATGCTGTGACTGATAGAGGGAGCCATGATATAATGCTGCGTGTTTCATGGATGAATAAGACTGTATTGCTTTGAGATTTCCCCATAATTGTGCAGCCGACTCGTCACCCGTTTTGCACGTCAGCCATCTTCGGTGCATTCAGCAGGAAAGAAGCCATAAAAGAGAACGCTGCTCTGAACATTTCTTTCAGACTTTTAAATAGTCAGACCATGTGTGTGTCTGCTGATAACTGCAGCAATAATGTTTAGTTGCACATGTTTATCTTTTTTTCCTCTTCTTCTGAAAAAGAGGGGCCTTTGCATTAGTACAGAGAAGCTAGTCAGTTATAGCAATAAACAAATAAATACAAGAACTCATCCAACTTTCCAGCTTTATCATAAACAAATTCATTCCAAATTGTGGTTTTAAAGTGATAAAATGTAAAAAATAAATAAATAAATAAAAATAATAATAATAAAATATATATATATATATATATATATATATATATATATATATATATATATATATATATACACACACACATACACACATCGACACTGCATATGTCTATGTGATGTGATTTTTGTTTTCTAAAGCTACAATAAGCAGCCTAATGTCAAGCTAGTCTGCACATGCTACAGTACAGTATCAACATTAAAGCAGCTGACTCTGCAGCCAACTCATCCTCCGGCTTCACGTGAAAGCCTTTTCCACACTCATGTGCAAAGTGTGTTCAACTCTTTAGCGTGCGTGTGTATGTGTGCGTCATGTAAGCTCCTCGGTGCTGCCAGGATTAACACCTGTGCAACAAATACTGAGCTGCTGTCACACAAACGCTCTCACATGCCAGATTTGTCTCCGTGTTTAAACTGCAGGTTGTTTTACAGATCAAAGACAGAGGAGGGACTGCGGCTGTGTCAAAGATCAGCTTTGTGCTCGTTTTCCTGGTTCTGACATAAAAAAACAACACGGAGAGGTGACGTGCATCAGCCGCAAAGGACTTAGGGAAAAAAAGGGATTGATGTTTCAGTGGTTGTCCTTATTTCTAATCCTAAATATTCTGCTGATGCATCTTTCAAAAACAGAGCAGATCGCAACAAATATTCTCAGGGGATTAAAAACGGACATGTTGCAGTTAATCAGATGTGCTGTTTGCCAAGGATAATCCCTTAGATTATTTCAAAGCCTCCGAGTCACTACAAAGCCAAATTAATCCATAATGGAATTCAAAACACATCAGACCTGAGGCAGAGAGAGGCAAGAGGGGTCAAAATATCATCACTGCTCGTCTTCTAAACCCAGAATTACTTTTATTTCATACAAAAAAATAGAGACCCATTAGTGGGTTCTGGAGAATAAACAAGTGTATTTAACCCAAAAAATATTTGAAAATATTTCAAAGCTGGTAAGAAAAGCAGTTAGTGGCGCTAACTGCTAACTCAATATTCAAGGAGAGGGTGAACTAAATAATTAAGATGCAATAAAACATCAGAAAAACAAACATAATGTGACAGAAATAGAGCAGTTATGTTTTATTAAATATGTTCAGAGTCTTTTTGCTTGTTAGAATTTTTAATCTCTCCGATGATGGTAAAGTTTTTAACCATGTGATTTACACGAGCTGCACTTTTTGGGAATTTCTGCCGCCTGAGTGAAAAAAAAAAAAAAAAACTGAACATAACAGAAGAGAGATGAGTTGAGTTGAGCATCCAGCCTTGAATGCATGAAGACGGGTCATTAAGGGTGCGCCGACATCCTATTGGCTGGAGCTTTACATGCTGCTGACATACATAAGGCCAGATTACTTCACATAAACCTGTACTTGTCCTTTGACACCAACACAATGACTGGCTTGGCTGTTCTCCTAAACCAGGTGAAAATGTACCGGAGATGAAACCAAAAGGCTCATGGTACGTCTGGAAAAGCTGCAGAGATGAACAGCTCAGGTGGGGTAACATTTTGACAGGACAGTTGTAGCACCAATCTGGCCTTGCTATGGGAGAGAGGCAAAATCACTGTTAAAAGAAAGTCACACCAGGTTGTTTTTGCCTCAAGCCATATAGTGGACAGCAAACATGTGGAAGGAGGTGCAGGACGAATGAGCAAAAATATACCAAACGCCGCCTGGCAGCTGTGATTGCAGCAAACGGCGGCGGCTGCACCGAATGCTGACGCAGGGCTGAATACAGTTGTACACACAGATCTGCATTTACTCACTTTATAAATATCCGTACACTTCACAATTACACACTGCTTTTTAACACAAACAATTCTGGAAGAATAGATTGAAGTTTGTGATTCAACAAAATTTTCAAGGTGAAAATTTAGTTGAAAATACTTTTTACATAAAATTCAATGCAATTCTATCATAAAACCCAGGCTTTGTCCAGCTTTAAATGATCTATTTCCAGCTTTGAAAATAATCCAGCACAGAGGCCCTAATGTAAGCAATTTAGCTAGGATTTTTAATCCAAAAGCAGGTTCAAAGTATTTATGTATACAAGGCTATGTCATGATTTCATTTCTGGATAAGTGCAAATATGGACAATTTATGAACAATTAAAGTGCAGTCAGTGGTTCTTATCACCTCAGGTTCATGGATTTTCCCTGTTTTTTTCCGTTCTGGCAGTAAAAATAAAACCTGCACATTAACAATCAGGTCACATTATTATTTTAAAAAAAGACCAAGACCTCCAAAAAAGGTTGAGATTTTGTAAAATTGCCGGGTTTCACTGCAGACAAAAATGTAGTAAGGTTTGAAGGTCAGATAACTAGTGCCTAATGTTCCAATTTTATTTATTGATTTTCTTTCTTGATTGCCATAAAAAAAAAAAAAAACATTTTGTCCTTCAACGGACTTTTCTTAAATAAAAAAAAAATCTTTTTTTCAAAGCCCAACTGAAGTGAAAGCAGAGTATTTTTTTTAAATCCTAAAAAGTTTAAAAACTACTTCTCTGGAATGATTACAGCTTGCAAAATTGCACCTGTTCTCGTTTTTTCTTTCCTGGTTTGTTTTTATGATAAAATATTGCGCACGTTTGTTTAACTAAAAAGCCTGGCAGGAACATCTAATCATAACTGATTACTTGAGAAGCAAGCCCAGATGTATTTTAGGTGTGAACCGGTCGTCGCTCTGACCTGTAATCAGAGCATGTTTTTAGCAGGAGGCACGGACAGAATATTTATGAACTGCAGAGAGGGAGACAGATTGTGTTCGTGCAATGATAAAGCATGCTTTTTATTACTGCAGCACAAATTAAGTGCATCATTTCTTCATGACTGCACACCACTTCATGACTCACACCTGGCATGAACAGTGAGCCAGTAAAGTATCTGTACTTTGAGGATTCACAACCTATCAGCAACTAGAAGCGTGGCAATGTTTGCCGTCACAGCGATACAGGATATATACTCACTTCCCAGCAGCGTAGACCTCCGCTGTGTCAAACAGATTGATGCCGTTTTCATAGGCCAGAGTCATCAGCTGCTCTGCCATCTGTTGATGAAACAAGGGGTACGAAACAGACAGGGGGGCCACGATGAGCTGATGTGCAGCATTACAGCCTCTTAATTATTCATCTGCCTTCCCAAGACTAAAGATGGCTACAGTGTCATTTGATAAGGTGAATTATTTAGCTGTCGGCAGCGGATTTACAGTAAGGAGGAGGTAAAACTGGGTTTGCTGAGCATTCTGGGAAAGGAAACTTCACTGTGAATGTTTTTAAGCTCAAGCTTTCACGGATCCATCTGCTCTCACCTCATCTGTTATCTGTCCACCGAATGTCACCCATGTTCCTGCAGAGGGTGACAAGGAGGCAGGGCCACGTCATGAACACACACTAAAGGATAGGTAAGAAGTGGCGGCATATATTCTAAACATATGAACGTATTCTACAAGAAACAAGTTCAAACCCCAAAAAGTTTCCGAAGTAGCAATAAAACCGATAAGACTTTTTAAAGTAGTTGCAGTAATTCAGGTTTTGTTATATACAATCATCATGCACAGAGAGATATACTGAAAACATTTATTTATTTAGTATTTTTAATACAGGAATGTTTTGTTTTAACTAAGTAAAGGTCTAACCCTAACTCTGCTGACTTAACAGTCGACCAGAAGACAGTCGACTAGCCCCTTTCATCTGAAAGGTAGAGCCACCGAAGTTCAAATCTGCTGGTTCACACAGTGAGGTAAGCCAAGGATATTACAGGAAAATTCAGTGGAAAGAAAATTTCTGTTCAAAAAAATTTGCATTAGCAGCAGGAAAAAAAATGCAACCTTGAATTAAATGTGAAGAGATTAGCACAGTATGTTGCAGCTGGAGTCGGTGCTTCCCGCTATGGATACTGTTGCGATACTAATAAATAATTAATGCTCATGGAAACTGTCACGATTCTTGTGTTGAGCCATTCGTGAACAACACAAAATGTCAAAGGAATTACATTTCTTCTTTTAGCAGCCTGGGCTCCATTAATACCTCTGTAATGCCACAGGCTTTGTGCCTCAATGTTACAGTAATTCATAGAACCGAGAATGAGGGTGTTTTGCAAATGGATGCTAATATTTCTCTTGAAATCTTTTTTGTTTTTTCTCAAATTGGTTTTATGTAATATGTAAATTTTCGGAGAAGCCCTTTGGATTTTTTTTATTTTTTAGCTTTGAGAGACAATCACACCAAATATAGATGGTTTTTACGCAAGTCTGTGCATAATGATTCTACATAATATGTGCATTTCGATTCTTGAATTGAGTTACTGATATGAATAAACTTTTTGAGGAATTTCTTTGTCATTACAATGCCATGAGCTAAAATAGTACATAATGTAAAATGTCAGCCTAAAAATGTTCAGAGTTTGAGCAAATTATTCACTTTCTGAAGTAGCAGTGGTGCCTTCTTATTTTTAAAAGGTAATGTAAAAATAAAGCAGAAAGGTTATTTGCTTTGCACATAAATTCATCATGTGTGCTGCTTTCCAGATTGTGTCATGATCTCACCTAATCCAAGGCAGGAGACGCGCAGGCCAGACTTTCCAAGGTTTCTGTCAAAACAGAGAAATAAATTTACATTAATGTTCAGCTGAGGTGGCAGTGATTTGTGAAGGTTTTGTGCTCGAAAGGCAGCTTCAAGGAGCACAGTAAATGTTTTTTTTTTTTTTTTTTCACAGTGACTGGGTAGTACATACTGTAGGTAAGCAAGTACGGCAAGAAAATAAATTTTCCTATATGCCTCTGCAGTCGTTGGTTTTTATTGCAGTTGAGGCTTGCAGTCGCAGAAGACAAAAACAAAACAAAAACAGAACGCCGTATGGATTTGGAATGAGCGTGCATCTTCTGCAGCACTGACAAATGGATGAGGAAAAAGGCAATGTGCGACTCATCACTGACAATACGTGTGTATGTGTGTCGCTGTGTGAAATGTCAAGGAAAGTCAGAGGGACGGGGAGGGGGAATGGCTCTTAAGCATGCCCACCAAGACATCCAGAGAAATTTCCCTCAGCCTCCCTGTGACTAAAATCCCCTTCAGCAATGAGCAACTTTGACTGCTCAAAACAACTTCTGAAAGCCGCTGTATCTGAGCCAATCAAAGCCCGGACCAACCCTTCTGGTGGCATTCACAGCTTGGATTCTTCCAAGCCTTTAAAGATCCCTCTGATATATTTTGCTCCCTGTTAACATGCAGGATGTTAAGAGTTATGACAGAGCAGAAGCAAACTCTCTTTTAAACTGATTTAGAAAGGACTCAAACTCTATATCCACATCTGATATATATA